>NW_026857463.1:0-32500 GCF_026571515.1 Ruditapes philippinarum | reverse complement strand
GCATGAAAATTTATAATATTTTACATGGTCTAGATAGAGGATATTGAATGAGTGTTAGTTCAATACTGAATTTATTGCACGAGTTGAATAAAATTATATTATGTGAGCCTCAGGCGAGCATAATATTATTTTATTCAACTCGTGCAATAAATTCAGTAATGAACTTACACGAATTTAATATTCTATTTATCACATACCCAAAATAAAGACCGTTTGAAGTGAAATAAGAGTCATTTTTCATTGACGCGCCTATAGTATAACGCTAACATTTAGCGCGTCTTTACACTATGTTTGTATAACGCTAATTAATGACGTCACGTCAAAATATATGCACGGCCGTGCAATACCATATTTACGGAGTCGCAAAATCGGCACGGGTGTGTGATAAAATAATTTATTATCCCCTTCATATCGGATCATGCACATAAAATTCGTTTAATTGTTGCAATCAGCAACAGTGCAATTAATTAACATTAATATTTCAGGTATAACAGACCTTCCATTATTTAAGCTATACAAATATTTACTAGTAGAGGCAAATATCTGTGTTTGACCAAAAGTAAATTATAATTAATATTACATGGTGTACATAACTTTATGATAGAGTTAGATAATATCTATGTACACGTATATACCCGCTGGACAACGTTTCTTATCCGGTTTCGCAGCTTATATAATGTCGAATTATAAAGTCTGGAATTGACGAGTATCTCTAATATGCGTTTAATTGTATTTGAAACTTTACTATTACCATACATGTAGATATATGCTTTGTTTTAATTCTATAAATTAATTTTGATGGAAATAAACGTTAATCATTTACACCTTTAATGCCATTTTAATTGTCTACTTGGAAAATAAAATATTTAGAGGTCTATAGATCTAATAGTATTATAAATGTGTCACGCACACAAATTGTTTTATGTCATCTTCGTCAAATATTTCCAGTTATAATAAAAGTCAGGCTTTACATAGTTCTCTTTCATTGTATCATTCAGCAAGCGAATTTAATATTCTATTTATCACATACCCAAAATAAAGACCGTTTGAAGTGAAATAAGAGTCATTTTTCATTGACGCGCCTATAGTATAACGCTAACATTTAGCGCGTCTTTACACTATGTTTGTATAACGCTAATTAATGACGTCACGTCAAAATATATGCACGGCCGTGCAATACCATATTTACGGAGTCGCAAAATCGGCACGGGTGTGTGATAAAATAATTTATTATCCCCTTCATATCGGATCATGCACATAAAATTCGTTTAATTGTTGCAATCAGCAACAGTGCAATTAATTAACATTAATATTTCAGGTATAACAGACCTTCCATTATTTAAGCTATACAAATATTTACTAGTAGAGCAAATATCTGTGTTTGACCAAAGTAAATTATAATTAATATTACATGGTGTACATAACTTTATGATAGAGTTAGATAATATCTATGTACACGTATATACCCGCTGGACAACGTTCTTATCCGGTTTCGCAGCTTATATATGTCGAATTATAAAGTCTGGAATTGACGAGTATCTCTTAATATGCGTTTAATTGTATTTGAAACTTTACTATTACCATACATGTAGATATATGCTTTGTTTTAATTCTATAAATTAATTTTGATGGAAATAAACGTTAATCATTTACACCTTTAATGCCATTTTAATTGTCTACTTGGAAAATAAAATATTTAGAGGTCTATAGATCTAATAGTATTATAAATGTGTCACGCACACAAATTGTTTTATGTCATCTTCGTCAAATATTTCCAGTTATAATAAAAGTCAGGCTTTACATAGTTCTCTTTCATTGTATCATTCAGATAAGATTATTATCGCCAGTCGCGAAAAATGTTTGGCACGTATTCAGAAGCATTTCACACCCCTTTGTGCGCCTCTTTGATAGTCTAAACATGAAACGTCACGTGCTACGTTCGGTTTGGTTCCCTTTTTCCGATAGATTGTTCGCGCTTACCAACTCAACACACCATAAGCTGGGAAACATGCTATTAAATTAGCAAGTTGAAGATTTAACAAGGCGGACTGAATTTGTCCCGGAGCAAAATCGTGTCTAAACGGTCAAATCAAAAGAAGATCTTGTGATAAAGGTATACAGTTGAAGACTTTACTGTTATAGCACACTTTTTAAACAAAAAATGGCAACGAGACGAAGTGAGAGACGGGTTACACGATCTACAAGTACGAACACAGTGACTCGGCCAAATCCAGAAAATGAGAATCTTACAGACATGAAAACAGAATTACAACAGACTGAGATCCGATTTAGAAAAGCGTGTAATCAAATTAACTTATTAAATAGGAAAATGGAAAGTATACACAAAAGATATAACTGTGCCAAGAAGAATAATCATCGTGTGTTCAGATATAAACTACGACTAAGGTTGGCTGTTGTAGAAGGACTTAGAAACATGTACTACGAATATGCAAATAAAAAGGTATAATTTATTATATATAATACTTTCAATTACTTATTTGTACTGATAACTTATTCGTACTGATTATTCGTAGTATATAATATCAAGATCAATGTTTCACTGATGTTAATAGATCATCCAGAACTGGTAAATGTGGGTTTTCCCCATCTATAAATCCATAGGTAGAAACTAACTTTTTACCGATACAGCTTCAGGATTTACAAACCGTTATAATAGATTAGTCAGTCTATTGCAAGCTCCAAGGGTAAAAGTTTGTTTGTACCCACAGATTAGCTGGGAAATTCCCAAATATTCTTAATTCAGGAGTTAGTCTATAGATTTTTTTCTTTGAAAAGTATTTTTTTTAAGGACAGATTTGTCAAGACCACAGGTGCCTCTCCGTGCATTAATTTCAGGTACGAACGGGTACCAGAGTAGAACCACCAACATTCTTTAAGCTACATTAGCTTGATAGCTTCCTTACATGATAGATCCAAAGTCGCTGGCAGGATTTGAACCCACAGCAGTAAGGAGCAAGTTGTTTGAAGGCAAAAGACCTTAACCACTCAGCCACAGATGCCCCATTGTGGTATTACTCTTCGATGAGAATCAAGTCTAGTATAACTCATCAAGTGCAGGTTATGTTAATAAAATTAGCTGGATAAGGAAATATACAACCTGACCTGAACTTGAACCCAGGACCGAAAACCTATCTGCTGCTCAACTGAGTCTCACTGGGCTGGTATTACCCAGTCCTTTGCTCATTTTCTTTTCAATAAGTATACATTGTATCTAACATGACAAAATTAATCCTGTTTGAGTTTCTTAGTCAGACACAATTTTTTAAGCTAGATACAGTCATATTTTTTTCATTGCAAGAAAAATGGAAAAACTTATAGAACAAGATATTTTTCTGTTTCAGGCATCAAGAGTTGTAGAACTGAGACGTGAACTTTTTAACGAGAATGTTGAAGTAGTAGAACAAGAGGACAGTGATTACGAGGACTCAGAAATGGATGAGGCCGATTGAAAACAAGGAAGATAATCTGTGATATATATATGTGACATCTAGTGCTAAAATTTTGATGACAGCCAGACTGTTACTGAAGGCACTGCTTGTCCAAGCTTGTGATCTCCAGGCTCTAAGAAGAAGATAGCCTTACTTGCCATGTGCAAAGTTTATAGCAAACTTGAAAAAGCAATGTTCTTAATGTGAATCATGACAATATTTTAGACAATATTAATTTGATCTTATATATTTTTCATTTTCAAGTTTTAATTCAGGAAATGAAACATTTTATCAAAATAATTTTTTTAGCAAAATATGCCTGAATTATAATTAAGAATTTTCTAGCAGAACCCTTCCATTGCCAATTTTGTACAATAGACTTGCCATGCTTTTCATTTGGAACTGTCTATTTTTATTTCAAAGGGGTTTGTTATGAAAAAGTTAAAAGTAAAATAGAGCATTTGGCAGAAGTCAGTACAGAGGCTGGACTCTTTGTGCTGAACTTTTTGATAAAAACCTATGAAACACTGGATCAGCGTCATATTTCATATCCACAACTTGTCACTCAGTTTTTGAAAAATCAACAACAACATGTATTATTAAAAGTTACTCCCCTGTTACAGATTTTCATTAATTACATTAAGTTATTAATGTCTTAACTTGTTTAAAGTCTAGGCACATAGGATAGAAGATAAATTTGCCTTTTGGTATGGCCAAAAGGGCTCTTCTGCAATTGTTAATGTATATCGTATTACAAATTCTGTATAAGCATTTTTTTTAAAACGTTATTGGTTCTGTTACAAGAGATAAAATCCCGTGATTGGAATATAAATTTGTTGTCTCCATCAGTAAAGCTATATTGGTCAGATCTTTTCATATCAACATGATGTATACAAAGCTACACTTTTTGTTTACATTAGATAATTGTTAATTATAATATATTGAAAGTATATAATATTAACTTATAACTTAACTGCATTGTCTTATGATACTGGATGGTTCCATTTTTGAAGTGAGGTAATATACTTAACAATATTCAATTCACTATCATAATATTGTACTGCAAGAAAAAAATGATGATCTCTTTCCAAAGAGATCCAATCTAAAATTGTCATATAATGATAAGTATATACATGTATGTAATAGTCATGCAGAAAAAATTAATGCAACTGTTGTACTACATTTGCCTGGTGTCATAATCTTTAATGATGTCATGAAGGATCAGTTCTGATGTCATAAGAATTGTTATTGTTCATTACGTAATGCTGTGTAATAATCATATTTTTACTTACTTGTTTTAAAAAGGAATAATGGGAATCATTTAAGAATCGGCAACAGTGTCATAAACAAAACATGTTTGTCTGTTTTGTCTGAAATTTTTCTGCATTACTTCAAAACAAATTTGTTAATGATATTAGGGGATGATATGTTAAACATTAAACCTGCAGAAAACATAGCGTTTGTTTCAGTTTGCGATAAGTACAAATCAGAAGAGAAAAGATTAGTCATTGCCACCAGTATAGAGCCAAGCCAGTCTGCGCACTCCTGCAGTCTGACCAGGCTTATACTGTTGGTGACTTATTTTTTGTATTTCATAAAATAACAAATTGTAAATTCAGCAGGTTTAGGGCTAAGTTTATTTTGACGATAGTTGTACAAAACTACATTAAACTCAAATGTTAATCATTCACTGATATAACCCATAAGTTGTATAAACATACAAAATGTTCACTGTAATATACATCTGTATAAATGTACACAAATAGCACAATCATGGTCAGTCAGGTTTTATCTATGTGGCTTGCGAAAGGAGTTACAATTGGGGTACTCTGAAACTATGGCATTTATGGGCTGGCATAAAAAGGGACATAAGAAATCTTTTATTGATATTAGTGCACTGCACTTGATAGAGAATTACTTTGAAACAATAGCATTTATAGGGTGGCAAAAAAGGGACATTGGAAATCTTCTTATTGAGATGTGTGCACACAATAGCTGTAAAGTGGTCACATGATAGAATAGATATTACATTTTCATGCAAAAGTCATTACATGGCCACACGATACAATTTATGTTGCATGCGAACGTTATATCTATTGCCTGTGGACTTCATACTATCGCATGCGCACATAAATGATTTCCCATGTCCCCTTTATGCCACCATACTTTTTTATATGAGAATAATTATAGTATTTGTTCATGTGTTAATGACTTTAAAAATAGATATTACTAGACTTACAAACCATTTTTGCTGACTATGTTGATAAATATGAGGTTTTTTTATGTTTTGTTGTTTACTGTCTTGCAGTTTGGTTCTGTTGATAGATGTAAGTGAATGTTCTAAGTTAAGTGACTTTGTTATGTTATGTACGGTAGTGTGAAACTATTATATTATTGCCTGTATGGTTTTAAACATTGGTGACCATTTTCATTAAAAATTTGGTGTTTTATTCTGATTTTCCTATTTTTTTAAAGAAAAATTTGGAATTTTATTTTGATTTTTCCAATTTTTATTAAAAATTTGGGATTTTATTCTGATGTTCTGATTTTTCCTATTTTAAATAAAAATTTGGAATTTTATTCTGATTTTCCTATTTTTGATAAAATTTGGATTATATTCTGATTTCCCTTTTAAAAACCTATGTTTTACTAGTAATGTGTGTCTGATTTCTAGAGTTTGTTTTATAATTTTTCTTAAATTCATGTATTGAAGCTATTAAAGTAAAGATTTATCATCAAAAACATAATTATATACACCTATCAATTACAACTCATAATCCCAGAAATTATGGAAAGATAATGTCATATTTCGTTGTTTTTGATCTACATAAAAAAAGTGATATGTTTTTCATTGATGTAACAATTTGTATTTTTACAGTTTCCAAATGATGTTGACATTTTGGAGATTTACTTAAGAACTGTTTTTGTTGATTTATTTGTAGAATATAGAGTAATAATTCACGATTTATGAAGCTCTATACTGTTGGTCGAGTAACATCAGATTTATCCCGATAAACCAGATTACCTATATTGATAATGGACAGTTCCAAACATTGAAGCTGGACAAGTCCATTTACAAAAGTTCAGCAAGTTAAGGATACAGAAGCAGGGAATTTTTTTCCGTCTTTAAAGTTCTTTGTAAAAATATTTGGAAGTTTTACAAAGTACATGTATATGGTTTTACAAAACTTATTTTTAATGGTATTAGTCATTGTGTTGACAAATTTTATGGAAGTTGAATTATTCTGTGTATTATGTCATGGGTTTGCTTGAATTGAATATGCGTATAAAGATTTTTTTTTTTAACTTTTTGTTGTTTAGTTACAAGTAGCAAATTTTAGTGTGATTGATTTTAAATAGATAAAATGCAGACATACAGAAAATTAAAAAATTTGTGATTTGAATAATGGTTCTTGAGTTTTATTTTGTCTCCCGTCATTTAAATCTTCTTCTTGCAGTCATCTTCAGACTTTGATGACTAGGCTTTTGCCAGTCCAGCTATTTACAAATTTAATTTATATCAATTTGTTTAAGTTCGATTTTGTTGGAAACTATAAGCTTATTGAAACACTCCCAAATTCATTCCTGGAACCAACCAATTCTTATGAATGAGTGTAAAGTTTGTTAATCATGGAAACACCAGCAGGTCCCTGACACCGGCTGACTGTGTTTGAACCCCCACAGCCAGCAAGATTGTTTTTGTATTATACAGCCGTTGTGGTGGCTGACTTTGAAATCACTTGCCCCTCACTGCTGTGGGTTAGAATCCCATCATGTAGTCTTAAGTTCTGTCACAGGAACAGTACTCCCTATACCTGCAGATGAGGGTGAAATCAGTAGCTACAGTAACTGTAGAATTTAATTCAGAATGATGTTTGCTGAACCATGATTAATAAATGTATGGTGTGCAAATTGTGCCAATACAAAAATATGTTTTAAATGGTAATACAAGCAAGAGAAAGGTCTATTATGACATGAGGTGGAAGGTTGGGTATGCTACCAGAAGAGGTGTCTGTTGAAAAGTGGCCTACAGACAAGAGAAGGGAAGTCTAGCATGTCTATTATTAAAGAAAGAGATGTTTAATATGTCAATTATGACACACAGAAGGGAAGTCTATTTTGACAATATAAAGGAGGTATAAAATAGTTATTATGACAATAGCTGACCTTTTCATTATGACAATAGAAGGGAGGTCTTAAATAATATTTTCTCTTTTGATAATACTCTCCTGCGCATCGGTCGAATGTTTCACTAACGGTCACTTCTTAGTGTGAGTGCATTCAGTAAGCTGCGAAGGGAGTGTATTTTATTATGACAATTAAATTATGTCACTACAGTCAATTATGATAATAGGAGGGATTTCAAATATTTCTATCATGCCAATAGATCTCGAAAATATGTCTGATATTAAAGTAAAATCCCTCTAATTAGACCACCAATGGGTCTGGACCAAGGTGGTCTTAATTGCAGGGTGGTCTCAGTTGTGGATATTCTTATCATTGCTTGTACATTTTATGACCATGGTCTATTTTAGCAGAGACATAGATAAGTTATCTATGTCTCTGATTTTAGTTATTTTGTATGAACAACTTGTATTATAACCTTCAAATACTGCACTATTAAAGTATTCAATAATATCTAATCTGATGAGAGCAGAACCACGGATTTATATTACAATAATATAAATCCGTGGCAGAACATAATTCTGTAGAAGATTAAATTATCATTGGATTAGTTTCAATATCATTTGATGAACATAATCAACATATCAATTTATCACAGCAATAGTTGTCTAATATGCTTGTTGTGACAAATCTAACATGTCTATTTTGACAATTATCAATTTAAGTGACGCATTTAGATCCCGTGAACCGCGTACTAAACTTTTGTTTAATGGCCGCCTCCATGAAATCAACAAAATGGCACAATGGAGTTTAAATCAATATTTTAATGTGGTACGATTACAATTACCCCATGGAATTGATTTAAAATAGAATGTTGCAGTATCTTCATCAGTTTTAATATACATATAGCGGTTTTTTATTGAAAATGTTGTCGATTTATTATCGAATTCGCGAAAAGAACGTTTCGGACCCAAAACAAATCGAACCAAAATGCAAAAAATTTGCATCCAGACGAACCTGATCTTCTTCTCCGAACTCTGTGCCCTTTTAATTGTTGAGTTTTAACGATAAATGTTTCCTTCGTTTGATAGTGCTTCATAGAACAGCGTTTGTAAAAGTAGTTATGACATTTATAATAAAGTGAATTTTAATGAAGCCAAATAAAGCTTGACACTGAGTATGTTAGTATTCATCCGTATCTTTTGTACAGAAATTAGAAACATTCTTTAGTCTCTATCGCTCCAGTCGAAGTTTCTAATTTCTGTAGAACAGCACGGATGATCACTAATATGAAATTAGGCAAAGCCTATGAACGGGGAAGTCGTTAAAAAAATCCTTTCATTCTTTCCGTTTTAAAGGTGCCATTCGATATTACATACACCGCTTCCGTTTTCACTCGGAACACTCGACGATTATTACTAATCCGAAAAGTTGAGATTTGTTCCGTTATCGGAATACCCCGCCTATTATCATTGACATACATTGTAAATAGCGGCGCCCGACTAGAACTGACACTGAAAATTTTATTGATAGGTATAGAATTCTATATATTTTTTAAATGTTTTTTATTTGATTTTCTTTTCAATATTCACGTGTAGTCTATAGCCGGGTAAGCCAAAGCCCGGACCCGCTTTGCGGGCCCGGTCTTTGACTTCCCCGTAATATATACATAGAATTTAAATGCCAGAAACTGATCTGTAAATTGAATTATTTATTTTCTATTTATTGATGATGCTCAAAACGTTATGCTGTCTTTGTGTTAGATAATTATATTTTAAATTACAAAAATTAGTGAACAAAAGTATATATTCTGACTGTCCTTTTCAGTTATATAACAGCTTACAGCAGTATGATGGAGAAAAGGCGGGGGTAAGGAGTTTTAATAATTGTCAATAATGAATAAAGTTTGTGGCGGCATGGCCGACAGGCCGAGTCAGGTTAACACATCAAACACATCAAATTAGTAATGTAATGATCAGTACAAAGTCATGGGTTCAAAACTTGTAAGGGGCATGTCGTTGTTTTCTTGAACAAGAAACTTTACAGTCACTGTTCAGTACTGGTTGGTTCCAAGAACGGATTCAAAATGTCTTTATACATGTAAGCTTATAGCTTCCTACACAATCAAATTGAAATTAATTCCGATAAACCAAAGAAAGTTTTTCTCTGTTTGGAAGATGCTTATTTAACCTTCTAAATTTAACCAATTACTTCATAAGCATTTTGTGAAAAAAGGCTGTTTTCATTGAAAAGTCTCCCGTTCAAATTGCTATAAAACTATAAAAACTGCTTCAAATGGCTATAAAACTATAAAAACTGCTTCAATACTAATCAAACTTGGCACAAATGTTGACTGGACCATTGCCTTTGTAACAACATGCCCAGCCTTAAATTTCCTGTTACCATGGCAACAAATGGACATCTCAAAATTGCCAAAAATCACTATTTTGCGTTGATTTTTTCCATCAAAATTGATTTCAAAGTGCTGCAACTTCTCAATGGATTGAGATAGAGTCAACTGCTTTTCAGCGTTGGTTACACGTTACCTTATGATCCATCTGGGGTCATTTTAGCCTCTCACAAGTCCAAAAATTTCTTGGCGATGAGGGGGACAACCCCCCCCCTTCAAAACCCCCCAAACAGAAGGAGGCACATCCTCCTTCTGGCAACCCCCTGATGTATCTTTTGATTTGGGAGCCGCGCCGAAAAAGTGGTCACTTTTTTAAACAACATTTCCCAAACAAAACAAGTGTTGGGGGCCTAAATAAAGCATTTTTTCACCATTTGAAACAACAAAAAAAGGGGGGGGGGTGAAAAAGATGTTAAAATGTGTGATGTATATTGGGTAATGGTTTAACAAGACTTATCCACCTTAAAGGCTCCCATTTTTGGATCCATCCTTTATCTGTTTTTGTGGATATCAAGCTTAAAATTTGAAGTTAAGTCAGCCAACATTTATATAGAGCCTGGTCATACTGTCTGATGTACAGATAGGTATTGGTGATAGATAGCACTTTCAGTTCCAGCAGATCAAGCTTTCTGTCCATTTTCAAGACAATTTTGCCTTTAATTTGGCAGTTTTTGCTTTGACCCTCTAATAAATCACATTTTATAGTCAAGTGTTTTTACTTTTCAGTGTTTACTGTATTGTATAACGTTTTATTTATGCTTTTTTGTTTGTAAATTATGATATTATGTATATTTTTCTTTGAAAAGTAACATAAAAACGAAGTGCTTATTATGTTGTTCTTGATTGATTATGTAGGAACTGCTAGGCTTCAACCATCCACATGTTGCAAATCCCAGGCTTCAACTTGAGAAGCCGGAATCAGCAGTCAGTCGTGTGTTTGAACCCCCATGGGAGGATGTAGTTGCTGCTCATTTAAGGTGAGGCAAAATATATTTCAGTCTTCAATGTTGGTTGGCATGTCAAGTTGTGTTAAATTCATATATTTAGGTTTGATTGTTTTAAACATTAGAAATTAAACATTTTAAGATAGTTTTAAGATGGGGTTCTCAGTAATGTGTTAAAATCTGTATTGTTTTTGCTATGACCCACTTATAATCACTTGCTTGTTGACAGATTATTTATAAGACAGGGTTCTAATTTTGCCATGAAATCTGTTGTTTTTGCTTCGACCCTCTTATAAGTCCCATTTTATAGAGTCAAGGGTTCTTTCTTTTCATTGTATCACTTAAATTATTTTCAGTTAAATAGTAAAATGTGTTTGCAGATCTAACTTTGACCCAATTTTGCTTTTTCTTTCCTAAGTGTATTGGAAATTGAAGTTTTAATTCTTGATTGTAAGTGTTCGGCTATTTCTTGTACATTATTTACAAGTAATCAGATGTTCACCAGTCAAATAACATCTGGAAATATATACATGTATATACGTTGTACAAGTGCATTCAATAACTTATAATAAATTGATGAATTTGTTGTAATTATAACTTGGTTTTTTCATATGTACATGTATTTTCATCATAATTTATGTACATATATTATATATTTTCAGATGTAGCTGGGCTGTAGCAAATGGTGATTTTGTTGAAGCTTACGATTGTCAGTCATTTATAGTGTTGTATCCTTTTGTCTAAATACAGTACAACCTCCATAGAGCCTTTGGGAGACCAAGATTTCAGTTGTTGCCAGTGATTTTCACCTGTATTTTACAGCCCAATAACGGCTGTTTCCTCTAGCCCAGAATTTTCCCCTACAAATGCTAATATTTTCCCCTGTGCACTTTCTTGCCAGAACCATGGCTTAATATCAGCTGACTTATATCAGCTAGTTGATAAATTAAATTGACTGAAAGACAGAAATATGTCCCTATAGATAGGCTCTGCTATGTGCCATGTATGTTTAATTCAATTGAAATTGAAAATTTTATAAAATATGTGGGTAAGTTCCATTCACAGTTGTGAGAATTTGATTTCATATTTGTCCCTTTTCTGATTTATCATGCTATATTTTCACCTTCAAAAAGGCACAGGTTGTTTTTAAAATTGAAAAAAAAATCACTGGCTGCTGAGAGGTGTTCCCTCCACAGTGGTTGAATTATTTTGAAGACTTACTTTGATACTGTTGTTGTAAAGAGGTGGTTTCTATACAGAGGGCTGTTCAGCATAGATTGTACTGTACTATCTAAATAAAGTGATTTTTATGGGTGACAGATTGCATGTTTTGTGGAAATTCAATGCTATTTGTTTTAACCTCCATTTTTGGGTTTCTGATTATTGTTGTTTTTTTTGTTGTTGTTTATTTTCTGTAATGTTATCCTCATATTTTTACTACATGTATTTATTCTTTAATGGTTAAAGTGTATATAGAGGATATTCAAGTTTTTTTCTATAAATACAGCATTTATTTTAATAGAGTGGAAATAAAATAAATATTTCATGAGTGGGCTTAGAAAATACTACCACAAGATGAAAATAAATCCTGTACATGCTATTTATAGAAATAACTTGAATTTTCTGTTTATTATTTACATTTTTCTCCTTTTAACATTACAAGAAATGATAAGCAATGGGAAATCACGCTCATTTAGTACAGGACGGGTAAGAAGCCAGACTCTTAGTAATAATACTCCGACAAAGAATCGAATAGAGAGTGAACATTCTAAAGTGTCGTCTGTGATTAATGTTGCTGAATTTAAATTACTGAAAGACACTTTATCACAGGTACAAACTGATGTTTTAAATATGAAACAGTCAGCTCTCGCTGCGGAAAAAGTTCGATCTGATCAAATGAAAATTATAAGCTCTACTGTAGAAAGCATTAAAAAAGATCTACATGAATGTAACAGATCGATAGCAAACTATATTCAAAACAGTTTGAAACCAACATCTAGTGACCAAGCTGTTGACATCAAACCGTTAGAGAATATGATAAAATCAACAGAAAGTCGGGTCAAACAGTTGGAAAACTTCTTAGATGAATCAAAGCTGTTAACAGTTGAAAAGTTAGCTACGGCATTTTATGGTGGTAAATCTGTATCTAATACTGACAATACAATTTTAAAAATGGCCCCTCAAAATTCAACGGAAGCTAAGTCGTGTAAGCGGAGAGCGGTCTCAAGCACACCACAACCAATGCCACCACCGCCAATGCCACCACCGTCGCTACCACCATTTCCACCCAGATATCCTCCACCACCGATAATGATGTGGCCACTTCCGGTTTCAAGACCTTACGCTAGCACACAACAATGCAAAATGCCGTCAACACCTATGGATTATAATAATGCAACAGTTGTTAACGACAGAGCTACGAACAGTTGTCTCTCAAAGGTGACGACTGACTCGTCATCTGGAGTAAGAAGTGATACCAGCGCCGGAAATTCTACACCTATGTCGATCCCTGTTCGAGTCACTTTTCACGAAGAATCTGTAGCGAAAGATTGCTTTATCAAAAAAGTACGCCGTAAGCCAAGGAAATTGTTTGTAGGCGGATACGGTACTTGTGTGTCTACGGACGATATATACAAAATCGTGCATGATAATGGAAGTGTTGTCAAAAATATTAGTATATTTCCATCAAAAAAGGTACTAAATAAAGTAATTGTTCGCTTGTGCGTTATTGACGATAAATCTTCCGATAGATTGTTACATGAAAATGTGTGGCCGCAGGGGGTCACGTGTAAGCAATGGTTACCACGTGACAAAATTAAGAGCGGGAATCGTAACAATACGAGGTCTACAAATGACAGATTACCTCCACGTTTTCGACGTGAACGCAGAAACGATAACAACATCCGCATGAGGCGGAATGAGAATATTGACTAAGTATGTACACAAATGTTCATCAGTGTTTACAACATGTATATGTTTTATATTGTCCTGAAAAACATTATTTCTTTATGTATGAATTTCAATTTATTTACATGGAATGTTACTGGAATCATGTCCAGTTCTTCGTATTTATGTGATGCATTACTGAAGTATAACGTTGATATATGTGGTATATCTGAACATTTTTTGACACCACAAAATGTGCATTTTCTAGATTCCTTAATATCAGATTACAGATTTACAGTGAAATGTGACAAAGACTTATTAGTACCTCACCAAAGAAGAGTAGGTAAAGGAGGTGTTGCGCTACTTTGGCATAAACGTTTGAATGATTATGTTACACCACTTCAAACGGACAGTGACCGTATTTGCGGCATTCAGTTGCAAACTTCACCTGGACAATATATGTTTTTGTTTCAGGTGTACTTGCCATGTAGTAATAATCCTGTTTCTATGTATTTAAATTGTATAGATGAGTTGTATAATTTGTGGCACATTTACTCCTGCAAAGGGTCAGTCCTGTTGTTGGGCGATTTTAACTCAAACATTATGATAGATTCAAAAATTACACGTGATAAATGCTTAAGACAGTTTTTCAATGATACGAATCTTGTCGCAATTAATACTTCGTCTATATGTTCAGGTCCTCAGATTTCCTATGTTTCATATGATAATATGTATCACTCTATGATTGACTATATATGTGTCCCTGTAGAAATTATTGATTGTGTAAGTTATTGTCATATTATGGATGACCATTGTCTAAATGTCTCAAGACATAGACCAATTATTGCCCAACTAATTTTACCTTGTGCAGATTTAAACAATGTATTGATAAAAGAAAAGTGTATCAATTGGAAAAAAGTAAATGAAGTAAACTTAAGACAATATAACACATTATTACAGAATGACTGTGATCTTGCAGAGTTGAGTTATTGTGACTTTGACCCAAGAGGCATTGATAATGCATTTGATTTAATCGTGTCAAAAGTGTATCAATATTCATCAAGGGCATTTCCGGTAAAAAATGTGCCGAATATTTGAAACCCTATTGGAATAGTGAATTAAAGGCTGCACAAAGTGAACAGTTGAAACTAAGAACGAAGTGGTGTAAAGAAGGTAGACCGCGAAATGACTCTCACCCGGCGTTTCATAATTACAAAAAAGCCAAATGTAATTTCCGTCGAATTCATAGGAAAGTTGTTAAGCAATATCTCATGAAACAGAACGAGGAGTTAGATCGAAATGCAGAACTGGACTCAGACACTTTTTGGAAAAAAATCAAGGCCAGACGAAAAAACACTGAATCTTCTTCGTTATGTGCTGGCATGAACTTTAATGGGTGTACAGTTAGAGATCGTAGTGAAATAACTCTAGGATGGGGAAATTATTTTAAATCATTGTATATGCCAACTTCGAATACGATGTTTGATGAAAATTGGAAGAATATCGTTGATCGGGAAATTCAGTCAACTGAAAATACCATCATTCCGGATCCGGATGTCGTCGTCTTGCCGGAAGTAGTGAATGATGCCATAAGTTTATGCCCAAGAGGAAAAGCGGGTGGAGATGACAATCTACAATATGAACACCTAATTTTGGCAAAAGAATTTATATCGCCTATTTTAGCTAACGTATACACATTTATGTTACGTCATGGATATGTCCCCGATAACATGAAACGAGGTGTAATTGTCACACTTCATAAAGGCTCAAACAAAAGAAAAGACAACCCTGATAACTACCGTGCAATTACATTGACTTCTGTAATAATGAAAGTTTTTGAAATGGTACTTTTAAAAAGATGTCAAGATAATATTCTAGAAACTATCAATGTACAACAGGGCGGCTTTCAAGATGGTTTAGGATGTTTAATGATGTCATTCGTTCTACGGGAAAGCATTTTCTTTGCAAGAGAGTATGGCTCTAGAGTGTATGTTTGTTTTATGGACGGCCGCAAAGCTTTTGACACTGTTTGGCATTCGGGGTTGCTGTTTAAACTTTTAAATGAGATTCGAATTGACTCAACTTCGTTTAGAGCGATCAAATCTATGTACTCAAACATGCAAAGTTGTGTGAAATATCAAGGTCTACGTTCTAAGTGGTTCGATGTTCTACAAGGTACAAGGCAGGGAGGCAAATGTTCGCCAATTTTCTATCTTGCGTACATAAATGGACTTATCAACGAATTACAGGGTAGTGGTTTAGGTATTTGTATGTACGGACTGGACCTGGACCCACAGTAGCAGACGACATGGTATTGATATCATTCTCTTCAAATGGTTTGCAGTCTATGTTGGATATTTGTTATTCATACGCAAGTCGTTGGAGATTCCAATACAATGCTAACAAGTGTTCGGTGATAGTATTCAATGAACGCCAACCTGATAGTAAAATACGACATTATATGCTCGGTGACAATTATGTTAATCAAGGAGATAGTTATGTACATCTCGGCATAAAATGTGACTCTTTTCTCTCTACGAAATCCTGTATTGCAGATGCATGTAATAAACTAAGGGGGACTTTTTTGAATATATGTAATAGTGGAGTTCATCCAGATGGATTAAATCCGGTTTCTTCTAAGATATTGTATAATTCAATAGTCATTCCGAAGAGTTTATACGGATGTGAGCTTTGGAGTAGCATTTCAGACACTGACATGATAAAATTAGAAAGATCACACAGATTTTGTATAAAATACATGCAGTCCTTACATATAAGTATAAGTACAGACTTTGCCTTAAGTACTTTAAATCTAAGTGCTTTAGAAAAAATAATTGAACATAGGAAGTTACAGTTTCTTGGTCAGTTATGTCGGCTTTCTAACCGATATTTAGCAAAGAATGTGTTTAACAACAGACTTATTAGATTTATGAAGTTTGATGCTTGTTATCTGGGATTCATTCCTGATATATTCAGACTCTTGCAAAAGTATAATCTGTCTCATGTACTCCAGATCTATCTAAATGAAGGGACATTTCCTTCAAAATATGTGTGGAAGCGAACATTGTTACAACATGTAATTAACCCTGATGTTCAAAACAGATATCTAAGACTTGTAGAACAGGATGAATTTTCGTTATTGTGCGAAATTTTGAAACCGAACAGTCACTGCTTATTATGGCAAACTGCTAGAGGAAATTCATATATGACAATGCTCTGTAAAAAATTGATAGCTATCACTGGAAAAATATACTCTGCGAATTATTTACAGACGTGTTCAAAATGTTCATGTGTGTCAGATGATATTATTGTACATTTTATTATCTTCTGTAATGCAAATGAAAATTTACGGAGTGCCATGTTAAATCGTTTCATCACAGTGTTTGGGCTACGTCTATTCGCAAATCTAAGGTCGCAGAGCCCTCGTGAACAATGTATCACTTTGCTCAGATCGGCAATAATGATATGTAATAACGCTTTCTTGAATTGTTGGCTAGTGAGGTATATCAATGCCATGGTACCCCAAACATTAACTTAGGTTCTATAGTGAAACTATGTGACAACCTATAATATATTATATTTTAGGTATGCTGTAATTGCAAATTGTACTTTTAGCTTTGCCTCTGTTTGCCTTAAGTCTCAAACTTAGTTTGTAGTTACGCAATTTTTTTCCTTATAATGTTAGAGTTTACAATGTGCTATGAGTGCACACATGTAGTCTGATTTATTTTTGCGTCTGTATTGTTATGCCTTAAAATTGACGATGTATGCTTATATAAACTTAAATGTCATTGTCACAAACAGATAAACGATCTTGCATTTATGATTTTGCTATATTAAGTTTCTTTTTCTGATATACATTAATTTTTTTCATATAAAGAAATATCTCAGACATCCCATCCTTTTGCTGTCCAGCTTAATGTTTTCGTTTCGTACTTAAGCAGGCTGTTGTTAAAGGTATTACTATATTGACGCTATTTTTGTTTGTTTCAGTCTATTAAGTTTCGATCAATAATTTCGAAATAGACTGTTCTATCAAATAAAACTTTGCATTTACCACCAAAAAGTAGTATCTCTTATGTTCTCACTTATCTTCAATATTTTGACTATTATTATTGTAGAGTTATATTAAATGTTACCCTGGTATAGGTAGCACAAATGTAACTAAATAAATATTCTACTAATTAATGAAATCTTACTTCAGTCCGTAGTCTTTGGCCTCTTTACTGACACTAAATATTTGCATTTGTTAAATATGTGTACGTGTTATCAAAATACATTTGTGAACTCTCAAAAATTAGTACAATGTTATTGATATTTGACTAGTTTGTTGACATACTACTGTATTATGTTTGTTGAATTGTCATAATTTTGTATATATGTGTGATATTTATATGTATGCTTGTTCTGCTCTTCATTCAATGGAGGAATAAAAGATATATATAAGATATATATATAGAGGATATTCAAGTTTTTTTCTATAAATACAGCATTTATTTTAATAGAGTGGAAATAAAATAAATATTTCATGAGTGGGCTTAGAAAATACTACCACAAGATGAAAATAAATCCTGTACATGCTATTTATAGAAATAACTTGAATTTTCTGTTTATTATTTACATTTTTCTCCTTTTAACATTACAATTTGACAGACTTTCACTTAGATTTTATGTATTGGCTGAATTTAGAAGAAATATATTTCACTGCAGCAAAAAAATGTTTTTACAGTTAAAATACAGAAAATGAAAATATGCATTTTATTTCATCAATATTTCTCATATTTCAATTATAAGTATATAATAAAAAGTTATATTTGGATATCTGTTACAACTTAATAAAATTTGTTTCTTGGTAAAAAAATTATACCATGGTACATGTACCTATATTGAAAGGATAATGTTTGTAAAATTCTATTGAAGATGTGTTGTCGGAATTCTAATTTTATCAGCAGAACTTGTAAGTGATATGATTTAAAAAAAAAACAAATCCAGCTATATTGAAGGTTACATCACTAAATATTGTCCTTAACATTTGTCAGATCATTTTCAAAGATATTTCAGAGTCAAAAAGATGAGAACTGGTCTCTGCCTCTTTTGTTTGCTATATGTTTAGATCTGAGACTGTTTGCCAATAAGGTATGATTTTATTTTACACCTACACATTTAGATATATGATTCTTTTTGGTAATCTTGGGAATAAAAACAGTTTTGTAAACAAATTAATTGATTTTTATAAGAAATGGTTTTATAAACATTTTATGACAAAACAAATTCAAATAAACAAATTCTACAACCTAATTTGGTAGCAATAACTTGTTTTCCCATCCATTTATTTATTGTCTGTAATGAAGAGATTTTTAATGAAGAGATTTTAAATATGTCAACTTTTCTGTATATAGAAATAGTTAAAAATTTTAAGGTCTTGTTTTAAATATTTGTCAGCTATTATGTACATGTATATGGAAATGTTCGAAAATTTAAGTACATGATTTTATCCTTCTACACAGGCTGATCAGCAGGCTGTGAGACAAGGAAAGGGAAAATATGGCGAGAGATTAGAAAAGGCCGCTGATACTCTCATGGGATGTTTCCGAGTTTGCGCCAGTGACAAGTATGTTAATTATTCATGTATATTTATTTTGATTACATATTCCTTGATGCTCCGGATTACGACAGTTAGCCACATTGAGTTTACCAGAGCGCATTGTTCCTGAGCAGGCTGTCAGGCAGTTTAACAGCACTTGCTGCCTTCACTTTCGCAAGGAACCGAAACTTATCGGAGCATATCATATCAGAGCAGAGGTACAGTGCAAATGACTGTAAAAAAGATTTCATGATCAATCACAACGAAAGTGACCTGCGCCGTCTGGGAATCAAACCTGGGTCGCCCGATTCACAGTCCAACTCTTTACCTTTTGAGCTACCTGGACGGCTACTGGCTTAACCAAAATCAAATGTGTGTGTAGACCCATCCTAGACCTATGCAAATATGTAAAAAAAAAGATTTTGATGAACATTTTTACGCCAAAGTTGGCCATAAGTGAACCAAACCCTTGATTCAAAATAATTTTGTTAAATTTTCAGCCGGGCAGCTATTGAAGATACTAAGAAATGGGGGATGTTGAATCTTGTAAATCAATTGTTTAAGATTTACTTTAAGGTAAGATAAATAGCATTATAGTGTAAAAATTTATTTACTTAGTTTAAGTACATTAATAATATTTTCATTATCAATTATTAGGCATCACCATTATAATAGTCAATCTCTTAAAATATAGTACTAATTCAGCTCAAATTAAAAATAAAAAAAGACAGCACAATGTTACTTTAAAGATATACTATGCTCATTTTTGAGTAAAATAATTTTATCACAGAAATTTATTGAAATCTATGAAATTCTTACTGAATATGTCTATTTTGAATAAAATAATGTACAAACTATGTATGGGAAGCTGCATTCCCTAATACAGATTAAGTATAGTTGGTCCTTTCTTTTAAAAAAAAATACCAGTTTTTTTTAATGACACTATGACACTATATATTCATATTTTGGCCTCCTATAGTGTGTAGAGTTTAAAACATACCATATCTACTTTGTGTGAAGTCAGAACATGTTGATTATATATTTACAAAGAAATAGTGTAGCAATTTTCAATATTTTCAAATATCAATTTGAGCATAATATATGTTTAAATAAAGTTCTAAGACAAAATGGAAATGCATGTATACTGGAATCTTGTTAATGTTTTTTTTACAGATAAACAAACTGCATCTGTGTAAGCCATTGATTCGTGCAATAGATAGTTTACCAATGAAAGACAAATTTAGCCTGTCTCACCTTATAACATTTAGGTAAAACTTTGTGTTTGTAAATAATCTAATATATATATTACATTGGTTCATGCTTTTGTATTTGTAATGCATATTATTTCATAATCTCAATATATCTACTGCAAGACGACTGATTTTACAAACTGACATTACATAGATGTCAGCGAAGGGCGATCGTCATATATATTATAAAAAGCCCAGGCACACAATTTTCTTGGCTAATTATCTCAGAACTAAATCTGTCTTACCATTTTAACAATAAAAATGCTTTGAAGTACCGGTATATTTATGTTTTCTGCTGTTTACAAAAGTTTTATTAGAATTTTTAAAAAGAATAATTCTATTATATCTGTATGAAATAGATATGTAAGTAAATTTCCAATAAAGCATATGGCACATGCACAAAATTATATTTTGCTGCAGAACATTTTATTCTGTTTATATACAATATTCATGTGTAGCAGATTCTCTCCATTCTACAACTTTATATATATTTAGTCAAGAATGCTTTCCTTTGACAGGTCTTATTTGATAATGCTTTGATAATTTGAGAAATTACATTTCAATTTGCAGATATTATGTGGGACAAAAAGCCATGTTTGATGGTGATTTTAAGAAAGGTAAATAGTTGACATAATATTTAACTTCATCCATATAGCCACAAATTGCAAAAATGATTTTCTTAGAAGTAATGTTTTGTTGTTTTGTAAAAATGAAAATAATTAAGCATTACCTATAGCTGCAAGACATCTTAGTATATAAATCACAACAGGCCTGTCTAGTTTTGATATTAAAAACAGCTTTGTTGATGTTTTAATTACAAGTCATGGGGTGTCTGTGGACCAAAGGTTTAGGTAGTTGACTTAAAACCATTTGCCCCCACTCCTGTGGGCTCAAATACTGCCAGGAACTTTGGATTATTTCATGTGAGAAAGCTTTTCAGCTAGCTTTTTTCTACACAGGTGTTTTTGCCTGAAATAATGCAAAGGGCAATTGATTTCTTCCTCCCCACGTAAAACTGGAAAGTCTACATATGACTTAACAATATTGCTGCAAGGTGAAACCCAACCTAAAATAAGAGAAATAATCTTTACAAATGAGCTTTTATGCATTTGCTTTTAAATGTGTAAGACATTTTGCTGTTAAAGAAGCATGCCTTCAAGTTCATGCCAATTTTTATGAACATTAAGAAATGCCGAATTTTATCGAATGAAGGAGCAAATTGATTACAGCTAGTCTGGGGCCATTGGTATCCTCAAAAAATTTCTTGACACTGTTTGGTAAATGTGTGCATGCAACTTCATATATAACCTCATTTCAGATCCTCCATCAAAGATGTTTATTTTAAACTTCACGTTTATCTTCAGGATTTTAATTTGAAGGTCACTTTCCAAGATGCCAATTATAGCCCTTTGTAAACTTCAGAAAAATTGTGTTTAACAAAAGGTATTCTCAAGAAACTTCTCTAGTTCCATCTTGGGTTGAGAGACAATTGATCTCAAGACATTTAGTCTAATGGTCATTTGTCTCTCACCCCTGGTAATCCTGTCCAATGTGGGATTAGCTGTAAGTTGCATGTAGAGGAATTGGTAATGACTGGTTAGTTATCCGCAAGATGCAACCAAATAAAAATATGTGAAAATGGGAGTAAAAACCAGATAAACAAGGAAACCCTACAAATGAATTCTTTGTTATAATTATAATGATGATAATGATTTTAAAAGAAATTTTCATGTGAATGTAGACTTATTTTACCTTCATGTATTTGCAGCTGAAGAGTATCTGAGTTTTGCTTTTGAACATTGCCATAGAGAAAGTACCAAAAATAAGAGATTGATTCTACAGTTTCTGGTTCCAGTTAAAATGTTGCTGGTAGTTATTATACTTTGGCTTTGTTTACATATTTTATTATGATATTGGTGCTGATAGTTATTTTAGATAATGAGAGCTAAAAGTTTGGAGACTTTAAAGTTGCTTTATGCTCAAAGAAACAAAAGCTACAAATATTTTTCCAGTATTAAAGACTTGAATGTTTTAGTAAAAACAATGTTGATTAATTGATAAGTTTATTTAGAACTAATTTATCTGCTCATTTCCGGGTCTCCATGATGCTGTTGTTCATGGTAACTTTTGATGTTACTTTTTGGATCTTTTTGGGATAATACACAATTTGTGTCAATATTAGGTAGTGATGTCAGAAAAATGAGCTTTTATTTAGATGAAATCATTGTTTTTACATGCATTTGAAAGATTATCGCAAATTTTTTGCAAATTATGTTTTTTTAATGAGATATTCTTTAAAGAAAATGATAGATATATATGTCATGACATATTTTAGGGACAGATGCCAAAATCTGAGTTACTGAGGAAATATGATCTCTTAGCCTTTTTAGAAGTGTCAGAGGCAGTCGGGTAAGATTTGTTTATCTTTTATGTTATTGTAATTTAATATGCTTTTTGAAATGTTTGATAAAACTTATAGATGCCTATTTCACTGTCCATGATTTATGTACGTATAGCTTTTAGACAGAAAATAACCTCTTTGAGAGCTTTACAAATAGGAAAGTTTTATTAAGGTTATGAAGTACTGTTTATGTATAATTCCTTTAATAAATTGATACAATGCTTGCAAGATTCATCTGCAGAACCACAAAATTAATTTGCAACATCAGACATACCTTTTGGATCGTTATTGTTAATCACTTACAAGATCTATAACTCTTTTTATGAAATTTTCACTTTTGTGAATTTCCCTATTTCCCAGGGCTTTGTTTGAGAATAGTTAAGTATGCTATCATACTGGCATCTCTTTTGTTTTTTGTTGTTAGATTATAAGAATGATATATATGCTGATTTATCTTTAAGTTTATCATCTAGAGCTGTCATTGATTCAGTGCAAAGTATATCAACAACATATCGATATAGGATGACAAATATTAACGATACATCAATATATTGATAATTTCCTCTAATTACTTGTCTGTCATTCACTTTCATACCTGTTTAAACAGTAAAGTACATGTTCAGTTCACTGTCTTGTTTATAAATGCCCATGTATTTCCTGACCATTTTTTGTCATCATTGCTATGAAATTTTTCCATTATGTAACCAGAACATAGTGTTAGACATGTATACCTGCTTCTGTATATGCTGTGGGTGAATGTTTGTAATTAGACATTCAATATTGTTTCTATCGATTAGAGCTCTAATATAATCATGACAATAAACCCGTTGATAAATGTTTATTATATTATAATTATTTTTATTTCAAAATGTAATAACTAAATGTTGTCTTATTACTTTGTATTTCTAGGTCAGGTAATATTCGTCAACTGAATGCAGTGATGGAGAAACACGAACACTATTTCATCAAGTGTGGAATTTATCTTATCCTTGAAAAACTGAAGATTATTGCCTACAGAAATTTGTTCAAAAAAGTGTATGTATAAAATCTTCATTACATTTGTTGGTTTAAACATATATTGTATAATTATTTAAGATTGATTGCGAAACAAGTTCATGCAACTTATATTTATGACTTTCGAGTCCGCTTCCTGAAACCAACTGGTACAGGTGACATATGAATACATGAAGAAACATGGTTGTGACCTGATTAGGCCTTGAACCCATGATTCTGGGTTGAAAGACATCTTAACCACTAGTCCACTGTTCCCCTTTAATTACATTATTACATTTGTTATATACATGTATTTGGTGCTCTCGGAATGTTATCTAATATCTAATTGATCGAAAAAATATATTTAATGAACATGCTCATGTATCAAAGTAAGATGGCCCAGTGGTAACAAGGTCTGACTGCAATTACAGGGGTCACAAGTTTGACGCCCTGCCACACCAACTAAAATTACTAACAAGTCTTTATGATGAGACATTTCTTTAAAAAACGAGGTTCTGTGCAATCGTGTAATGTTAAAAAACCAGTTTAGACAAGATGTCATAATTTTTGTTGGGCAATATCTTATATAATGTTATACAGATCTATCATTGTCTGGTTGTCCCATTGTCATGCAATTTGCCTTAAGAGCAATTTGTGTTGACTACTTCCAAAAGGATAACTACTACAGCCACTTGTGGCAAATATTATGTACAAATTGGCATCAGAAGACTTCCTCCATCAGAAAAACTGGAATACAACTTTAAGATCTTCACAGTAATGATTTGACTTGACTTAAAAAGAGAAATAAATTTTAACCTTTAACCTGCACAATTTGTGACATCGATTCACCCAGCTTTCATTATGGAACGTGCTTTTAAAAAATTTGAGGGATTTCAAAATCAAAATGCAAAAGTTGAGCTACCAACAGTATAGAGCCTGGTGAGATAGCAAGGATGTGCATTTGGCCTGGCTCTATACTTTTAGCAATGTCTAATTACTTTTAGTATCAGCATGTTATGATTTGAGAATTCATATTTATTTGACAGATATTTGATAAAGAAAACTCACCAGTTGCCTATACAGTCATTTACGAGAGCTTTACAGTGGATGGAGGTAGAAGAAATAGACGATGATGAAACAGCATGTATTGTAGCCAATCTTATATGTGATGTAAGTTGTCATTGGTCGTTGATACAAGGGCTGTCTCAAAATTCCTTGGCAAATTGTATAGATTTCTTTTTAGTACTTTAGTACGTAAAGATTCACATTTAATTTCTATATACACATGTATTAAAAATGCAAGTTCTTTTGTATAATGTCTTTGATGTTGGACATGTGGCAGAATTCACATACTTTGTCATCATTTTTACATCAACATTTTGTTATTCATTGAAATATTTTTGATTTTCTATGAAATTTTGTAACAATGTTTCAATTGTATACTGGTTGGGGACCACCAAAACCGGACTACCACCAAACCCGGACGGCCCCGAAAATGCTTAATTTAGTATTTTCTTTGTTCAGTGGTTGTCAGTCACTTTTTTATCAACAATAAGTGCATGTTTCTTTTAAAATTAAGTAAATGAATTTATTTCAACCTCCGTAAATTGTAATATTTTAATGTCTATTTCAAGAATGTTAACGTTGAAATTCGGGGGTCAATAAAGCAATTCCTGACCTCATATACCAGCTATAATCATTTGCAGGGTGAATAATAGAATATCCAAAACTTCAGCATTTGTTGCTGACATATTGTATATAATGTTACAAATTAAAACTCAAAACACACAGGCTTTTATCTGAATTAAATCACATCATGTACATATCTGTCCTGACAGATGGTACTGTAGTGTAGACAATTTAGGTCATTTTGATACCCATCTTGTCGAGCCTCAGATACAAGTGTCAATACAATCAGAAATAAACAAACTAGTTTATTAGTTAGGAGTAGAACCTAGCTGAACTGTGTCAATTTTTTTGGTCTATTGGTTAAAAATTATGAAATCTGTACGGAAAAATGTTCCAAAAGTGTCCGGTTGATGGTCCCCAACCAGTATGTTTGTAACATACTAAAATCTATAATTTGTTCCTATTAAATTTACCTTTTGAACAGACTGGCACAGAATTTGGAACAGCCCTTGTAGGTCAAGAGATATTGATATATTATAGATATATATCATTACAACCTCTACAGAGAGCAACACTCTTTGGTAGATAAAGATTTTGGTTGTTGGTGAAACGTGATACATATTGTTTACTCTTATTATACAAAAATGATGCTATTGCTTCATACAGGTTACTACTCTACAGAGGGCCCCTTATTTTCTGTTGGTTTAAACATATTTATTTAAGCTCGATTGCGTAACAAGTTCTTGCAACTTATATTAATCACTTTCGAGTCCGCTTCCTGGAACCAACCAGTACTGGTGTCATACGAAGAAACATGGTCGTGACCCGAGTAGGGCTTGAACCCATGATCTCTGGGTTGAGAGGCAGACACCTTAACCACTAGGCCACCGCTCCCCCTTATTTTCTGTTAAAGAAGAGTTTGTCTATACAGTTATACCATACATTACATGTGACATACCTCATATATTTTCAGAACAAAATAAAGGGATACATTTCCTATCAGCATCAGAAGTTGGTTGTCAGTAAACAGAATCCATTCCCACAGCTGTCAACAGTTATATAGAACTACTGCACGTGTCTTGATACTTCAAATATGTGTACATACAATCATAGACCAAGCTGACTGTTGATGTATATAGTGGCATGACTTTATGTTGGATGTGGATTGACCAGGTCAATCTTGACCACGCAGACTGTTTCTGTACATATTGGCATGACTACTATTGGATTAAACTCACTACAGTGTTGGAACAGTACCTCTAGACGCTTGCAGAAATCATGATCACAAAATAGACAAATTTATTAATTTCTTTTCGCCGATTCTTACATTTTTCATTTATTATCGTATATAAATCGGTGTGAAGAGATGAATAAGACCTTTAAAATTCATTCTGTTGGATGAAAATGCGAAATTTTAGCATTAAATCATTCAAGCGCCTTGTCTGGTATATACTGGAATATGGTATTTAGTGTGGTGCTCCAATCCTTTTTTTAGTCTCAGTCAACTTCTATTTTGATGGACCTCTATGATCATTGACCAAGCTGACTGTTTCTGTACATAGTGGCATGATTTCTATTGGATATTGATGGACCTTGTCACCTGCTACAGACAATCTGATGTACTCTTACAGTGACTTTGAACCATTTCAGAGCCGACTGCATATGTTTTATGATGACAAATTGTACAGCTAACCATCAAGCTTATTATAATCTGTAAATAGTGAAGTGACAAATATTGATAGTCAATAACCCTTGTAGTGACACATTCTGGTACAGTGGCTCTGGAACTTGTCACACATAGTGTTTTATATTGATGATTTTTCTGAGCTTGTCTGCTATTAGTATGTTTACAAGCTGATGTATGTGTACTTTGGGCCATATGTGTTCATATTTTTAAAATAAGTATAATAAGTTCTTATCTAAATTAAATTAGAAATGGCTAAATAAGAAACCATACAAGAACAGTGAGTTAAGATTTTCAATTTTATCCTGGATCTACTGGTTTTTAACTTATGATTAATTGTATCAGATGGAAAAGTGTATGTTTGGAAGAACTGTTCAATTGTGTCATAAATAAATTATTCATGTATAACATTAATTAATGTGAACAAGTATGTATTAAGTCAATGGATGTAAAGAATGAATAAAATAACAAATAATGTGCGAGTGATCTTGCTGTAATTGTAGATTTTTTTGTTTATTACAAATGCATTTCCTATACATGTAACATCAATATATTGTACAATTCAGATAAAATATAATTGTAGATTTAATAGGACAGTAGTATAAAGGGAAGAGTTACCTATGCCTTCGCCTTCGACAATATCTTATTGGGGGTTGAATCTGTAACTGAAACATTTTGTTAATTGTAAACTATTGATGTACCTAAAAGAAGATATAATGTCAAATTTGTTTGAATTTCTATATAATAAGAAATTTGGGAGAGTTAATACTTAGGGAAAAGTTTAGTCAGGTGAATTTCTTGTAATATTAGATGTTGTAGAAAATACGAAGAAATGAAAAAACAACTAGAAAAAGAAGTTTGTCTTATTAGCTCACCTGAGCTGAAGTGCTCACAGCAAGCTTTTGTGGTCACCTTATGACCATTGTGCACCTTAAACTTTTCCTTTAAAAGCAGGAATATTCATTGCATGTAGTCATATCAAAGTTGTTTAAACAAGTCCATTCCATGTAGAATTGTGGGTGTCATGACAGTTGAAAGCAAATCCTGATTTTTTTTAGCTTAGAGCTATGATAAACAAGACCTAGAGCTTTGATATGCAAGGTCTAGAGCTTTCATATACAAGGCATAGAGCTTCGATATGCAAGACCTAGAACTCTGATATGCAAGGCCTAGAGCTTTGATATGAAAGGCCTAGAACTCTGATATGCAAGGCCTAGAGTTTTGCTATAAAAGGTCTGGAACTCTGATATGCAAGGCCTAGAACTCTGATATGCAAGGCCTAGAGCTTCAATATGCAAGGCCTGGAACTCTGATATGCAAAGCATAGAACTCTAATATGCAAGGCCTAGAGCTTTGATATGCAAGGCCTAGAGCTTCAATATGCAAGGCCTGGAACTCTGATATGCAAGGCCTAGAGCTTTGATATGCAAGGTCTAAAGCTTTTCTTATGCAATGTCTAGCACTCTGATATACAAGACCTAGAACTCTGATACGCAAGGCCTAGAACTCTGATATGCAAGGCCTAGAGCTTCAATATGCAAGGCCTGGAAGTCTGATATGCAAGGCATAAAACTCTAATATGCAAGGCCTAGAGCTTTGATATGCAATGTCTAGCACTCTGATATACAAGACCTAGAACTCTGATACGCAAGGCCAAGAACTCTGATATGCAAGGCCTAAAACTCTGATATGCAAGGCCTAGAACTCTGATATGCAAGGCTTAGAGCTTCGATATGCAAGGCTTAGAGCTTTCATATACGATGTCTAGAACTCTGATATGCAAGGCCTAGAACTCTGATATGCAAGGCCTAGAACTTTGATATGCAAGGCCTAGAACTCTGATATGCAAGGCTTAGAGCTTCGATATGCAATGCCTAGAACTCTGATATGCAAGGCCTAGAGCTTCGATATTTGGTATGTAGCATTGTCTTATTGACCTATACAAGTCATGACCCTGGGGTCAAAATTGGTATCATCTAAGGGGTCACTTGATAAAGCAGTCTCATATTGGAAAATAAAATTTAAAAATCTCCTCCTTTGTAGCTGCAAGCACTAAGACTCAGATTTTTGGTGTGTAGCACTGTTTACTGTACAATTTGTTCAAATCTTGGCCATAGGCTCTAAATTGGTCTACTCCAGGGATCACTTGATTATGCATAGTGCCATTTAGGAAAACTTGAAAATATTTTGTCCAGAGCTAACATATATAGTGTGTAAAATTGTCTGATAGACCATTACATAGTTTGTTCCAATCAGGACACTGGAGTATTTTGTGTTTTCATTGACTAATTTACAGATCTTTCCTATAATTGAAAGGCTGAGAGCTTAAAATATTTTGTTTGAAGTATTTTATAGTGGACCTTACCCAAGACCCTGGTCCAGTGTTCACAAAGATTTAAAGTAGGGCTCAAATTAAAAAAAAAAAACTCAAATATTCTCCATTGATGATCCTTATAGATTAAATATTAACTTGATAAAATTGGACTTGAAATAGCATGTTTATGAATTTTTAGAATAAATATATTGTTATTTTCGCAAGATATGGGCATTTTACAGTTGATCCAAATATTAATCTTCATCTATTTTGATCCTATTATTAAATGACGTCATCATGAGCGTGCCATTGTACAGCACGCGACTCATCTGGCACCCCCAAGCCAGATGAAATTTCCGGCATGGGTAAAACTCACGGAAACGCCAGTCTGATATGCAAGAATCTATATTCTAACAGTAGGTTGTTTCCCGTATAGAATGCTATTTTTATTATGGGGCACCTTATGGGTGTTTAGAATAATTTTACAGAATTTCTTTTATATATTTTCGTACTTGAAATTAATGTGTTATGGATTCATAAATGCAATAACACTCGTGGTACAAGCATACAATATGTCCGTGAAATGTAAAAAGTCTAGTTTTGACCAATGACCGTTGATTAACAAGTTTTCTTTTTTTTCTTTCTTTTTTTTTTCTTTTGTTGTACAAATGTTCACATCAAAAATGTCTGTATTCAAATAGACATTAAAATACCTATCATACAGTTGTTTGACCGGTTCCGACACAGGTTTTCAACTTTTGCTGTCTGCATACAAATTAACAAATTGTTTCAAGACCCAATGTACTTGCTAGTAGATATTTGATTCCACTTCAAACCTTTCTTTTCTAATAAGAATACCGCTTCATTTAACCTGATTGTTTTCACCAGTTCCGGAGGTTTACCAGTTCCTGTGCACATAACAAACCATTTGTAATATTACCAACAAACCATTTGTAATATTAACAAGATTGCATTTGAGAAAAATGCTATGCCACCGCATTAATACAACACTAAGCCTTGTACCTTCAGACAATAAGATTTTTTGATTTTTTTTACTATATATATACCAGACAATGCCTTATGCAAAATATCTAAGCTCTAGGCCTTTTGGGTCTTTACAAGAAGGTATTTTAAGGTTTTGCTATATGTACATATAGTGAAAACCAATGACCCCCGGGGCGGGGCCGATTTTGAAATATATATATATATATATTGAAAATCAATGACCCCTGGGGCAAAGGCAATTTTGACCCCAGGGCTATAATTTAAACAATCTTGCTAGAAGTTCACTACATAATGTTCATGCAAAATATCTAACCTCTAGCATTTGTCAATTACTAGAAGAATTTTTTTTAAGTTTTTACTACATGTATAAGTTTTTACTATATACAAATAAGGAAAACCAATGACCCCTGGGGCGGGGCCGATTCTGATCCCAGGGCTATAATTTGAATAATCTGGGTAGAGGTCTACCAGAAAATGCCTTATGCAAAATATCTAAGCTCTAGGCCTTTTGGGTCTTTACAAGAAGGTATTTTAAGTTTTTGCTATATGTACATATAGTGAAAATCAATGACCCCCGGGGCGGGGCCGATTTTGACCCCAGGTCTATAATTTGAACAATCTTGGTAAGGGTCTACCAGACAATGCCTTATGCAAAATATCTAAGCTCTAGGCCTTTTTGGGTCTTTACAAGAAGGTATTTTAAGGTTTTGCTATATGTACATATAGTGAAAATCAATGACCCCCGGGGCGGGGCCGATTTTGACCCCAGGGCTATAATTTGAACAATCTTGGTAGAGGTCTACCAGACAATGCCTTATGCAAAATATCTAAGCTCTAGGCCTTTTGGGTCTTTACAAGATGATTTTTTAAATTTATTCTTATAATTCCTTTTGGTTGCCATGGCAACCAGATTTCTGTATGGAATGAAATTCTTTGAACAACTTTGGAAGCCCTTCACCCAAGGATCAATCCTGCCAAGTTTGGTTGAAATTGGACTAGTGGTTTTTCACAAGAAGATTTTTTAAGTTCACTATATAATCTATATAACACACACACACACACACACACAAACAAACACACAGGTGAATCGCTATATGCCACCGCATCGCAGATGCTGCGGTGGCATAAAAACCTACGAAGAGTACAAGAATAATTACAGACCTGCCTTTGAACAATCTTATCATTAAATTGCGTATACACGACAGTTTTACTAAACTTACGTGGTTCAGTTATGGCCGAGGGGAGTTCAATACTACCTGAAAACGACGGCGATATGTTTTGAAAAAAAAAATAACATGAGTTTTGTTAGATATACTCTTGCGAACAAAATACAAGTTGTAAGGCAGATTCAATATATAAACTGTGTCCTTTTCTTTCAGTTTACATATAATATGTAACGATATACCAATAAGATTGGCGAGATGAAATTTAGCATTTTTGCCTAATGTGGATTTAATAATCAGACGAAAATTATAAGAAGCTGAAATAGAATGATGATTTAATTATTTCTTTGTTAATGTCAATAAACTACAAGACCATTGAACATTTTCTATATTTTCTATATTTATTGTCGGTTACGCGAATAGCTCGCTTGATTGTTCGGAACTGGTCAGTGCGCCGGAACCGGTCTGATAATAATCTCGGTAAAAATCACTGCAGATGTCATATTAAGTCTACCAGGATTTCTGAATTATTAAAACCCTAAATAAAGCAATATTATTTGTCTAAAGAGGCCTTCTAAAAAGGTCTTATATAATAACAAAAAACATTCGATACCGATTTATAAACCCGCAAAATCAATAATTTAAAAAAAGTGTCGGAATTTT
>NW_026857462.1:0-22633 GCF_026571515.1 Ruditapes philippinarum | reverse complement strand
CAACAAAATTCCCTTTTGTCTGCTGTAAGATTATTTTGTATCCCATTATTTACATTTTACCTTTTGGAATAAAAATAAACCAGTCCACAAATTCAAGAACTAACAAAAATCTTTCTGACAAAACCATGAAATTCATGCCAATGAAATAAAGTGAATTCTAAGTAAATCAATTTGTGTATAGAGATTCCAAAAAGGTGCTGTTTCTTGAAAAAAAACATGTACCTCAACGTATTGCTCAGATATATTTTTACAGGTTTACAAATTTTCAACTTATAATAAAATGGGCTTTTTAATATGCTTCCACTTAGTGGCCAGGAGGGGACATATAGATTTGAGTCTTACTATCATGCTGTCTATAAAATTTTCAACTTACAATAAAATGGGCTTTTACTTGGTAGCCAGGAGTTGAGTCTTACTATCACGCTGTCTATAAAACAGTGTAATGTGGGGGCATTTGTGACCTATGGACACATTTCTAGCTAGTTTTGCCTTATGTAGACATAAACATGAAAACTGTTATTTAATCCTCCAAATTACTTTATTTATTCTTCCTTATCATTGTATTGGCTCTATATCAAACTTGAATCTCTCTTATTTAAAACAAATCTGTATTTTGCAGCTACAGGTTTGTAACACTAAACTGTTATTACGTACAAATAAAGGGCCCAGAATCAACAAGTTTTGGTGCAGTTTAATTAAACGCACCATTAAATGCATTAAAAAAACACTGAGTCATATATGTTAGAAATATGGCAGGATACCAAAAGTGTCAGTGCTTGTCCACATTGCTTCCTGAATTTGTATTTATCTACATTTAAAATAAAAACAAAACAAACAAAAACAACACACAAATGAGAAAATATGATGGTGATTTTGGGACAATCTTTGATTTGCATGTGTATTACTTTATATCATAATAGTCAGATACTGAAAAAAAATTATAGTCGGATCTCAATTGGAACCCGTAATCTTTATTGACTCTCAGACATTATCGTTAAGGCTTATATGAGGCATGAATTACATATAACACATGGTGTCCTGACTTTTAAAGTAGCACGCCTCCAGATTTCTGGTAATTTTCTTAAAAACTTTTAAAACGCATTAAAAAGTAAAATAGTATGAAGTGAACAAAGAAAATAATTTACACCTTGCAAGCGGCACTTACAGCCTTTGTAATTTACCAAAAAGAGGTCAAAATATTCAAAAATAGCTCTTACTCTGTTAGTAATGCAGTAGAAATAGATTAAAAAATGTGCAAATCGGTTATTTATCACACATAATATGGAAATTAGTACTTTAATCTTAAATCTTTTTTACTTTTCTTAAAATATTAGTACATTTTTCTCACGTTTGATTTTTTTGAAATAGTTTGTCTCATCTGGAGGCATGCAGCTTTATGGATTGTATGATCAACTCCGGAAAGAGACAAATTAGCAGAGTAAAGAACACTTGATATTCAAATGTTACAGGTCAGTACCACAAAACAATAATTATTCAGTATGTAATAAAATCTGACCATTACAATGTAAAAGTGTAAGTGTAACAAAAACTGAAACAAAAATAGAATCTAATCAATCCTCGAGATTGTGTTTGTAGATGCGGAACATAAGGAAAGTCATTCTACTGATTAAACCCTGTTTTAATGAATCGTGCCACATATTTGGTGTCATATATTATGCCATTTCAGCAGTATTAATTTCATAAGATAACACATTATTCAAATATTTGGCGTTTAGATTATGTTATTATTGAAAATGAACGCGAACGAGGAATTTCAATAATGTTTTAAGACAATGAATCTACCCACCACTACCTAAAAACTATCTGATCAAAACATAATTTGATATGGGTGCTTTGTTTTAGAAAGTATAAAAGTCTTCCAGTTGTACAGAAAGGAATTCATTTTCATTTGGTATTACAGACGAATTCTTAATTGTGCAAGGAGAAAAATTAATTTTAAATTGATTCACATCTACAAAAGAAGAGACTGTTGTGCAAAAAACAACAACAAATAACAGCAATATGAATAGCATAGATCAGAAGAAGATTACAAAAAATTTGACTGTTTTACAAAAAGAATTACAAGATGATGTGGACATAATAACGGACAAACTTTATAAACAGAAGGTGTTTACACGAGAAGTGTGGCAGGACATTTGCGATACGAGATGCCGTCTGCAAAAGTCAAATTGCAGTTCTTTCATCAACCATTTATTAAGAAGCGGAAAAGATTCATATGCAAAGTTTAAAAACATTTTGATTGATTTAGGACATCATAAACTTGTCACTGCATTGGAGAAAGCCAGTAAAAATGGTAAGAAATTATTTCTTTGTTTTTTTGTTATTTTTTGCTATATTATATCTTTTATTGGGTTTCACATCGCATCAAAACTGTATAGGTTATATAGCGACTTTCTTTACTGGTGAAGACCTCAGGTGCCCCTCCATGCATCATTTCAGGCACAAACGGGCATCTGAGCAGAATCACCGATGTTCCATATTCTGTCTATTAAGTCTATTCTGTGTTTTTGTTATAAAGAGACAATAAGTATAAAATCAGGCCCTTTGGTTATATTATTTTGTTTTATAACCAAGAAAATATCAAATGATAAACCCTTTAGTACTATTCAAAACGAAAAATATAGCTGTGTTGAAGAAGTACCTAATAATCCTTATTTTCTTTATAGAGAATGAACTCAAATGGACAGAAGATAGAGGGAAAACATTTGTCATTCAAGATTTTAAAGTAAGTGTGGTTAACTAAAAGGCAATTGTGTTGAAACATTAAGAGTAACTAAATATTTGTTTCCCTTCAGTTTTATGTACATGTTGCTTAAAATAAACAAACAAATTTTTATTCTTATACAAATTATGCTAGTCTATATGCTATTTGATGCTGTATTAGGCAATGCTATGCAATTTAAAGCAATGCTCAATTATGCTATACCATTCTTTAGTCTATGCTGTTGACATTCTATGCTATATATGTAATAGGCTATGCTATGGAATATAAGAATTTGCCATTCTATGCTATATCCAACTTTATCCTATATTATTCTATGCTATGCTATAGTGTTTCTTGAAATTCATGAAAACTGATAATTATCTTTATTAAATCAGCATCCTGAAAGAATCAGAAAACAAGCGTGGGCAGAAGAAAGCAATGAGAATAAAAACCAGGCAGCAGACGACAAAATTGAAAATATCCACCTAGAGAGACTGGAAACATTTGCCACTGAGAAGTGGGATTGTAAAGATAAAAACAATAATACAGTCAATCTAGGGAAAGAGTTTAAGAAAGTATTCAAAGAGGAGTCTTTTGAAGATGAAGAGCTGACAAAACTTTTTAAGACCACAAGATTTAATAAATTACCTGTAACAGCTGAAGGCCGAGCTTACTAACTTATTATCTAAGGTCTAGTTCATAGATATCAAAACCATAATGTGATTCTAAAGTTGAATAATTTAAGGACGTTAAAATTTAAGGACGCTAAAATTCAAGGACGCTAAAATTCAAGGAAGCTGAAATTTAAGGATGCTGAAATATGATTTTGTGGGTTTTGTTTGTTGAGATCATGACGGAACTTTCAAGGAGTGAAATAGTGAAAAAGAATGTTATTTTTTTTAAACATTTTTTTGTAAAAAAACATTTTTCTTGTCAATATTGATAAGTTTTATTTTTGATAGTCTTTATAAAACATGCTTTTGCTACTTTTTCTGTGCCAGATATCAAAACTATCAAATGTAAAAAAAATATATATTAAGTTTAAAAGGGACAATATTGTATTAACTTTCCATAGTTTTGAAACAATTAAATGTTACAAGTTTGTCTTTGATAGTCAGTTAGATTGACTTTGTAACAAATGGTTGAATAATCATATCAATCAAGTAAAGTTATTGAAATGGAAACAAGAATGCTATTAATTTCAATTTCCAATATACCACCCGGGGCTTAAAACGTAAAACTGTTATTTGATATATTAAGCTATATTTAAACAAAATGGTGTGAATCTTTCTATTATTACAGTAATAAATATTCATTTGATCGCAAGACAAGTCTTTTAGCGCTCTTATTCTCAGGGCATTTTTAAGTTTTGTTGTCCTTAGTATAATTTCTGGGTCATAGGAATATATAGAAAATTAAGTCGCTTATTAGAAATAAAATTCTGTTACTTTTATATTTATTTAAAATTAGTAGATATACCTTAATGTCAAAGTAAGGGTATGAACACTTTATTTAAAGTTGTAAAAAACTGATATTACCAAATTTTTGTTTTATGAAGGAAAAAGAAGTGAAATTTTAAATGATCTCTTGGATATAATGAATGAATAAAAAAACACTTATTAATGTACAAAATATGTATTTATTTTAATGTTTTGTTTTCTTTATTGATTCTAATGTAAAGCAACAGTTTTAAGAAGTTTTTTTACCATTATTGTTAATGTTTATTATATATTTATTTATTTTGTTATCTTGTCAGTAAAACTTTGTGTTATATTGAAATAAAGAATATTTATAAATACGTGTGTAATTATTTTGATCCATGGCAAAATAGCCAGGTTAATTCCTGTCTTAAGAGAAAGACTTACTAGACAAGGAAAGACAAGGCTCATTTCCACTGCTGGTGGCAAGTCTTTGGAAGCATCAGTTGACAGCTAGCTTAAATTTACGGACATTAAGACTGTTGTGATTTTATATGTAAAATGTTTGTTTGATTGAGTTTTAAGTTACACTGGCACTAGTAAGGTCATACATTTCATATGGCAACTTTCCAGGTATAATGCTGGAGGAAGACCTCAGTTGCCTCTCCTTGCATTATTTCAGGCACAAACCTGGCAACGGATCGAACCACTGACCTTTCCGTAAGCTAGCTGGATAGCTTTCTCACATTTAGAATTCAAACTCCCTAGTGAGATTTGAACTCACAGCAGTTTGGGTCAAGTGACTCAAAGTCAGTGACCTTATCCACTTGGGCCATGAAGGCCTGATCCCTTTTATAAGTACAACAACACTGTTTATTTATTAATATGGTGATCATATTTTATTGCCAATTTTTCACATAATTAACAAAATGAGTTGGTACTCACCCAACAAAATATAAATACAAAACACAGCATCAATTTTAAAACAAGGAATGGCACAATTTAACCAAAATATTACTCTAGGACAGTGCCAATACTAATGTCAAAATAATACACAAGTTCTGGTCTAGATTTGTAATACACACAAACAGATATTCACATGGAGTGTCACAGAGAAAGACCGAAGCATTCAGACAAGGTTAAAACTTGAAGCACTTACTTGATAAGAAATTTCACATATTTTTTCATTTCTTACATATAAAACCAACACAACTATATACACCCCTTTAACAAGCATGAATTACGCATTTGTTAAATATTAACAACGTAAGGAAAAAGTGTCTTTTTCATCATGTGAACAGAGATATTCTGGAACACAGCAAATGCGGGTTTTCCCAAATTTGTCCTGGGGTATGAACAAACTTTTACAGTTACAACTTTGTAAAACATTTTTTTATAATAATTGCAATGTGTTGGTCACTCTATTGTGAAGGATAGTGCACTGTCAAGCTGCATCGGAAAAAAAACTTTGCTCGTACCCTGGGAATAACTCCCATTTGCAGAGTTCCAGATAAATCCTTATTACATAACTTTCATTTAAACTACAGACTCTTCATCTACATCATGTAATGTCCTTTGTATCAAAATATACAAACAAATAGATCTGGAAACTTGTAAAGCCTTTGGAATTCTATAACCATATATGTCTGCCAAAAAATAAGTACAAATCTGAGTAGAATACATAATCTGTTTTCAAATAATCAATATTTTTTCTCAGTGTAATAATTTTAACAATTCATCATAATCTTTATTTATTTTTTTCTTCACATTTAGGAATTTGGCGTTTAGGTTTTTTCACCTAGTCTTGTGTCTTTATGTCAGTCTTCGGATGATATTCCAGCTTGATTGGTTGAAAAAGACAAAAGCCATTGTCCCCCTAACCCCGCTGCATTATTTCAGCCTTTAGTAAAATAAAAAAAACCCCAGAACACAAAGTCCTTGGTATGCTTTGAACAAATAGCACTTTAAGGCTACGTGACTGTCACAACTTGGCCATCGAGGTCCCATTTTTATGGGTTTCTTTGTTAAGTTTTTTCTATCCTAACAAAAACTACTGGCAAGATCACACAGGGCTTATGATTATAAAGCTTCAAAGAAGTATGGCTTATGATTATAAAGCTTCAAAAAAGTATGGCTTATGATTATAAAGCTTCAAAAAAGTATAACTTTTAAACAAGAATTTAACATTCATCTTTTAATTTTTTAGTCTATCAAATTTTATTACTTCAGAACCTATTATTTGAGACAGTAAAGTGTGCATGTTAACAAGTACATATATTTTAGGGAAACATTTTCTTGTATATCAGAATATAAAATAAAATACAATGGACTATGATAGAATATGCAAGATAAAATATCTGACATATGTTGTGGTTCAGACCAGAATATCCATCCCTCTGGAACCTGCTCATGGGTGGGTCTGCTCGGGACGGATATTCCAGTCCGAACCCCAAGATATTATTATTCTATTTCATAACACAGGCTGTTTCTACATCTTAACTGATCACAGAGAGGAATTTTGTGCTCTAATCAAAACATCAAAGGAAAAAAATCTTAGCAAGATGTGACATAAATTATTACCTTCACATTGAAGAGCAAATAAGATTCTGTCTTTTTTTAACACTTACCCTATTGGAAATGAAAGTGATCAGCATTTGCCATCAGTATAGAGCCAGGCTGGCGACACATCTGTGCAGGTCTGACAAGGCTCTATACTGTTGACTAACTAACATAAAATTTTCATCCTGATATCCCCAAAAAATGATAATGGACAGTTCCAACAATGGAAGCTGGACAAGTCCATTAAAGAAATCCAGCAGGTTTAAGGTTAATTACTAACAAAATGTTTCATCAAGAAGCCTAAAAATTGAAATCTTCCATGTTTAGACACTGCATATTACTTACGAGAAGCACCAATAGTAAACCTGGAGTTCATAATTATAGAGACATTGTCAAACATAACTATATATACATTCTTAACTAAACATCACTCACTTTAACAGCCAATCACAATAATAAATAAACATGAAACCATCCTTCAGAAAAATACTGGATAGCAGTTACTTTTTAATGATATTTCAATAGAAAATACCAAAGATAACTCAATTGTTGATAATACAAAAGATTTTTCAAATATATGTCAAAGGGTTAATGATATCAAAGATATTTCAATTAGGAATAATAAAGATATTGCAATAAACAATATCAAAGAACAAATTGAATTCTTCTTTTTTCCAGTCCAAATCTTGAAATATCTCGTATGTTTGGAGGATTTTAGGAGTAAGCCAAGCAACTGCATACCTAACATTTTTCCAGAAAGATGGTGTTAAAGCAAAATGAAAACAAAATAAAAATGCAAACTAATTGAGCCAATGTTTTCAAGCAGGTAGTATATGAACACATTAAGAGTAAAACAGAATTTAAATTGTGTTTACAATCAATCAATCAATCAATCAACCGACCAACCAATCAATCAAGCATCATGTTAATAACATAAAATCATTTACTCATGTTTTATATAAGGATACATTTATATTATAATATACATTGTATATTAAAAGCCATCTATGAGACCGCATGCACCACTTTTTTCTACAGTCCCCAATTTGAAAATGAAAACTGTTTTCCAGGTATACCTTAATGCAAAAAAAAAAAAAAAAAAAAAAATTTATAAACATAAAATTCTATGCTTAGATAGGGGCATAACTTTTTACCAAAATGTTCCCTTTTTTGGATTACCTGCTGTTAAACATAGTCTAGAAAGTCTACAGAAAAAAATCTTTGACACTTCTGTAAATTGAACCTTAACATAACTTAAATAAAATGCCGATGCAAATAAGGGGTTATGACAATAACGCAATCTCTTTTTCCAATTTTTTTAAACAGTCAAGTTAAAGCTGATATGAATTAGTCGGTCAACAAATTTTTACATAAACAGAGATGATCGTGCATATTAAATCACAAACTTGGTTGCATATGTTGCACCCAATGTATTTTATTTTAAAATGAAATTATGAATTTATACATCGAGATTGGTTTATGATGCATCCCAGCTCAAAAACTCTATGACAATATACATTAAATACAGACTTATTGACCCCTTACCTGCTATATTCTAATAATGGACTTGCCCCGTTTTGAAATTTGGAACTGTCCAATAAAATTCAAAGGGATTTCAACAACAAAATACACAAAAAATTTACAAAATGTGCAGGCTGGCATGGCTCTTTTAGTAACTGTTGGCACAGGCTATCACTTTAATTCATGCAGGTTAAAGTCTAAAAAAGTGACTAGTTATGTAATAGTTTATTTTACCCCTTTTCAAGCCTTTTTTGTGTCTCAAAAATCTATTTTTTATGATATGAATATTTTATGTTCAATTTTTGGTACCAGTGAAGAAAAAAAGCTTGTTACAAGAGCCCCACAGAGGCTATTTAAGTTTCAATGATGGCCAATTTCTCTACAAAGGGCACATAACTATGAGGATAGTTGTCAAAAATAAACTTGCCTTTTGTGCAAACCTAACATAACACTAAACATATTAAGTTTTTTAAAATTATTTTGCAGAAATAAATTGACTACATACAAAGCCTTACCAAATTACACCCAAAAAATTAGATCTATAATAAGGACTAAAGCTTTGCTTTAAAATCATTTTTTTAACAAAAACAAAGTGTACATGTTTGTTTACAAAAAAGCCAAGATATAAACATGTTAAAAAGGGGAGATAATTCAATTTGCGAGCATTATTAAGTCAAAAACTTTGTTACAACACTAATATTACAAAACATTCATTTTCATTGGTCAAACTCTGTATTAGGAATTAAAAATAAGCCAATTAGATCACTAGAATTTGAAGCCAGAATTTAAACCAGATAAATCTGGGGACCGGAGCTCAACAGTAGAAAAATCATGATTTGCATTGTAACAACCTTTCAAAATCAAAGCATTAGAAATACAAAGCAAGTAAAAAAAACTTGTTCTACCCATTATTACTTTTTACCTGCTGAATTTGTGTAATTGATTTGCCCAGCTTTTAAATTTGGAACAGTCCATTCAATATTCAAGGGATTTCCATACAAAAATTCAGCTATCAACTGTATACAGCCTGACCTGACTGCATGGATGTGCAGACTGGCTTGGCTCTATACTGGTGGCTATGGCATCTCACCTTCTGTTCCAGCAGGTAAAAGGTTAGATACAATTTAGAAGACATTCATTCTCAATTTGCATTGCTGTAATTAGGAAATATCGAACATCTTTCTAACTCTTATCTCCTGAAACCAAAAGTGATTATTCCCTTACCATCATTATAGAGCCTGGCCAATGACTATCTCTTACTCTAAAGTTTATCAACCTCCGAGAAATTGTAATTTATTTAAATATTAATCTGTTTCCAAAGCGAGTTGCAAAAATGGAAGCTGGAGAAAACCATTTCAGAAATTCAGCAGTTTTAGGGTTAAATGATGTTTTATAAAATAATACTGAGCATAGCATACGAATACAATCTGTAACTTCTTCATAGGTGTACATAAAATACAAGTGATGAAATTACTTGCTCGCAATTTCCTTAACCTGATTATTTGTTAACAATGACCTTACTCACACTTTCCTTACTGGAAGCCCAAATACCATCCAAAATTGCTTTTAACAGCTGTGAATACTGAAGAACTGATTTAAGATGTTGAACAAAGAAATCATCAACAAATACTTGCACAATTATGGATTAAAGGGTGACTCTAAAGTTCTACTACCTGGGACAGGAAGGTAAAAATAAGTTGGCATAAATAAGCAAATGAAATGAAAACCCAAGGAAAATCATGTGTACATTATCTTCAACGGTATAGAATCAGCACTGTGAACCAAGAAATAAAGCTATTATATACAGAATACATTTCAAATATTTACAATTTAACATAAATCATCATATTTCTAAATAAATACTAATTAACAATGCCAGTTAGGTACTTCAAATATAAAGTACAAACATTTTTTATTCATGTGTGTGGTTTTTTTCAAGTGTTGCATTGTGTTTTCTTGCCTGCATTTACATAACTCTGGTCTTCAGAATAAAATACTGTACTGTATGTCTAAACTCTATTAATAAGTGTAACTTAAGGCAAAAACGCTTAAAAATTCATGTTGTCAAAATTTCTCTTTTTTGCCAAAAAGGGTTGTTTTTTTTTTTATTCAAATATTCAAAATTGTTGCTGAATAAAATAAAATATAACCAATTCTACATTATTATTCAAGATAATTAGGAATTTGATAAAGATTGATTCATGAATTTTTTAGAAAAATTAAACTAACTAAAAATAATTGGGTCTACAATACAATAAGTCATGGATTAGAAAAAAAAATGAAAAAAAAAACCATTACAAATTGAATCACTAATTGCTCTAGAAAATCTAAAATGACACATGTGTAGAATAGAATTGGATATGTGATTATAAGTAACATTTCTTTCAAAATAATGATATAATTGTGATATTGCTTTCAGGGTTCCTGATACTGACTAACATTTTTCTTTATTAAACATTGTGAACTTTAACCCTTACCCTGCCGAACTTGAAAGTGTTTTGCCTTTCCAACACATATAGACCCAAGGCCAGCCTGCACATCCATGCAGTCTGACCAGGCTCTATACTGTTGGCTAGGTAACTTTTAACACTTTAAAATTTTCATCTTGATTTCCCCATAATTGATAATGGACACTTCCAAAGTAATTGAAAAAGCTGGACAAGTCCATTTCAGCAGGTTAAGGGGTAAAGTTACAATGATAAAAAATTTGACTGAATATTTGTACCCAACTATTCAAAACAATGCAACACTTAGTAACGGACAGTTCTATATTACAAAACATGCCTAAATCTTCGGTCATTTTGTAGTACAGTAATGTTCAAAAATCTTCAAACCCTGTCATTTTATGAAACCAGGATCTAATCTTTCCTAAAACTTTACAACAAAAGTTTAGTATAAACCACAGTTTCAAACCATATCATTTTATCAATATTGTACTTTGTTTCTGTCTACAATGACTATACTCTTCTCTGTGTATTGGACCCAGGTTTGAAACATAAATAACACAACAGATAAACCACATTTCCTCATCTTTAAAAGTAAGTTTTCTATAACAAAAACTTCTCTTAATTTTCCAATTTTTTTCCATTTTCAATTTTCTTGAAAAAATGATGATCTTCATCAAGTCAACTCAACAATATCTTGACATTGAAATGCTCTATAACTTAATCTTGACATTCAAAAAAATCTATTCCTTTATCTTGACATTCAAAAATTATAGATCTTGACATTCAAATGTTCTTTAACTTTATCTCAACATTCAAGCACTCAATAACCTTATCTTGACATTAAAAAAACAAAACATCTTTATCTTGACATTCAACAATGCAATAACTTTATCTTGACATTCAATGTGCACTTGTATTTCATGACATTTAAGGTTGCATTTATAAACTAAAATTTAACCCTTTTAACCCTTGCTCTGATTTTTGGGACAGTCCATTGTAGGTATTTTAATGTCAGAACACCAAATGTCATCAGATATCAGTATGTGTGTGATGGTTTGCCCAACTGTATAATGACAGCATAGGTAACACATTGTCACAGTAAGTATTCAGAATAAAATAACAAAAGACTCCCAAGTTTAAAACCCCAATCAAACAGTTTCACTGATTCAACACAGAAGAATCCAAGCAATTATCTATTAAAAGATCACAAATCTTTGTAGATTCAAATTTTTGAAGCTTAATTTTAACTTTTTATTCTGTTTTACATTTCAGACAAATGTATGATTATTAATTTTTAAAGATTTAATTTTAGTTTACAAATGTAACCATGAAATTTTTTGTGAAAAATTATCAATTCTGATATTCAAAATTTGAATCAACATAATTCTATAAATGTCCAAAGTGCAGTAATTACTTCTACATCATCGTGCTTGCATGAACAAGTGATCTTGTTCCGATCAAAAAAGGTCCTTCCAGCGTCCACACCTATCCTCCCCCTCCCACATATATATTGCCTGTATGCCCTTAAGAAAAAAGGCGGGAAAGGAGGGGATCGGATAGAAGGAAAGGATTTGGGGGCTAACAAAATCACATAATAAATAACAAATCGCGTTCATTAGTTTATATATCAGCATAGAGGAATCTGATTTATCACAGATATATATCCGGACATCCCGTCCATTCGGAGTTCTCTTTACACGTCCAGTACTTGTCTGTCGACTTAAATATCATTTCTCCCGTGATCTCGTCCTTCTCTCTCTTGAACCACATCGGTCTATGACAAGGTGGCTCTTCACCTGTAACAACAAAAATATTCTTTTTTATTCTACAACAAATCATTACTATTACATTGTTGTTTGTATGCAGGATAAACAGTGGCATTACTGAGCAAAGAAATTGTGCCAAAAAAGTAAGAAAATCTCTTTATGAAGAATAAAAAGCAAATTTTATTTTTAGTATCAATAAATTTGACTACGAATTTTTAACCGCATTCACCAGAAGTTATTGTTAGAATATTGCTTTTGCATGATAAAAAAGTCAGAAAATCTATTTTAAGCCTTGTCGAGCTAAAACCACATTAATTATCAGCTGCAGGAGGCAAAAAAAGTGAAATCTTTTAGACTTTGACCCTACAAGCCTTTAACCCCACCTGCAAGGAGTTAATTTTAAAATATTTAAATTGTATGAGGAAAAGTAAGAAAATTTAATTTTAGCCTTGTCAAGCTAAATTCAGCTCTAGGCTCTAAACAGTACCACATCCCTCCACCCTCGGTACTGACCTCTCTTAAGACAATCCTCGGCCTCGGCCTCCATCTTTTTTCTCTTTGCTCTCTGTTTCTCCTCCAGTTGAACTTTGACCCTGTTAGCCTCATCCCAGTTTCCGTCCTCCATTAATCTCTCGTCGGGTCGTCTCCGTGAATCTGTCGGCGCTACATCGTCCTCTGGCTCGTTCAATTGTATTGCAAGTTGTGTAAAAAAGTACATCTTATCTGACCCTGGCCTAAGGTTAAAAAGAAAGGGAGATATGTTACCACGATTAGATATGTGTTTAATTAATTATAAGAACCCTGACATCAATTATGATCCTGAATACATGTACAATATATATTTTTACAGAGTAAAAAAATATTTCTTACCCCTGATCCAGAATTCCTGAATACATGTAAATTTTTTACAAAGTAAAAATATCAGGAAATATGATCCGTTGAAAATACAACACATGTTAGGTATGGTGGATTTTCAAGGAGAAAGACACATTTGCAAACTTGCTTAATGAACATTAAAAGTATATCACCTGTCCTGCTAATTCTGGGGCATGAAAAGTAAAAGATTCGTTAGAAAATACTGTTAATTCAGAAGTATGAAAAATAAAGATCAATCATACTAACGGAGGTAACACCCGTGTCCATAAAACTCTTTTAGGGCCTGTTTGAAACACAGGTCTTTTAGATGACTCGTCGACTTGTAAAACTTGAGCAATTTCCATCTGTGTATCCCAAGTTCCTGTTATAACCCACTTAGCTGCATCACTAGAATCTGTTACAACTCCTGTTACCTGTAACACAATATTGTTACAAATATTGAACATGTGTTACCTGAACAGAAAAACTGTTCAGAAGTTATGAAAATTGTTACCATTTTTGAATGTGTTACTGCAAAATCATTTCTATTTGTAGGGAACTAATAACAAAGGTTTTTGTGGCTAGGTCAACACACAAATATAAGATCAAACGCAACTTCATTTAGTCTGCTGCAAAAATGATTTTGCATCCTATTATTTACATTTTACCTTTGGAGGAAAAAACCAACAGTCCACAAATTTTAGAACCCACGAAAATGTTCTTTGTGTCTAAACCACGAAATTTCATGCCCATGAAATTATGTGAATTCACAGTAATTGTCACAGACAGTTTTAACAAATGTTTATGCTTATTTAAATTATCACAAATACTGCATACAATGCCTTGAGCAGAAAGTTGTTACAAATACTACATCATGTTTCCTCGAGGTAATTTTTTTCTACAAATATTGAACATTTATACTAAGGGAGACAAACACTCAATATGATAACCCAGTATGATAAACAATCAGTATGATAAACCAGTTCCATACCTTTCTTGGTTTATCTCAAAGTAGCTATTTGGCTAATACTTGAGGTAAACTTACTGAATATCTTCTCCACAACACAAAAACTTTTATACTTAGAGAGATAAACAATTAGTATGATAAACCAGTATGACAAACAATCAGCATGATAAACCTGTATGATAGACCAATTTGATAAACACCCAGTATGATAAACCAATTTGATAAACACCCAGTATAATAAACCAATACAGAAACATTTATACTTAGAGAGATAAACAATTAGTATGATAAACCAGTATGACAATCAGTATGATAAACCAGTATGTTAAACACTCAGAATCATAAACCATTTCCGTACCTTTCTGGGTTTGTCTCTGGAGAAGTAGCTATATGGGTAATACTTGAGGTGACAGTTATCACCAGTTTTATGATTTTTAATGTCCATTTCACCATGGTGATCTACCCATAGTTTACCCACTATTATATTATGCACAGTTGTTGTCACTTTACGCCACGTGTAGTGATTTCCAGATTTTTCAAAGACGAGATGTGCGATACCTGTTAACCAGAAAAAAAAGAACATGTTAAATTTAAGATTATTTGTCTCTTTTTTTTTTTTAATCTCACAATCTATTTAGATTTCAAAGCAGCAAAATGCCAATTTTAAAGTATCTTTTTCCATTACTAGGCAGCAATACACCAATGTTACATATCTTTTTTTCCATTTCTAGGCAGCCGATCCACCTAACCAGTTTTTTTCTGGATAACTAACCAGTAATTACCAATTTCTACTACAATGACTATTCATCACACATAATTTCTGAAGTGAAATTACATTATATTATCTAATATGCTTATTTTCAGGATAAAATGAATAAGAATTAAGAAATAATATCTCCAAAACTGTGATTTTATTGCTCAATAAAATCACTATTTGGAATTCAGATGCGAGGAATTATATCACGAGGACATAGCCCGAGTGATATAATGATGTGCATCCAAACGACAAACAGCGATTTTATCAAGCAATAAAATCAACGATTTGAATATATTATTTTGATTCTAACACGACATCAACAAATACATGCTGCCGTACCTGATACTTAGCTAAATTGCGCCCGATTTGTTTCCGTACTTATTGTCAGCACGGCACATTTTTATTGGTTACGTCACGTGTATAATGATTACATCACATGTCTAAATATAGAATGTGAAACAGTGATTTTATAGCATAATAACACACACTTTCGGTTCTTCTATGTTCAATAGGGATAAATGTAGGTCGTGTTAGAATAAATGATATAACATAGTTAGTAATAGTCAGCTCCTTTGTCATTCACATAAACTTCTTATAAATTACTCAGTAAATAGTGGGAATAAAAGTCGACAGAGTATACTCAATTTAATTTGTGAACAACCAGTAATTAACATCATCACAACAAAAATATGAGTGGGTAAACCAGTTCATTTTGGAACCAGTTTTTGTTTACAAACCATCATTTTCAATAAATCCACTGTACAGGTAAAAGGGAGACAACTTAAATGTTACCTGTAGGGACAATATTGAGATAAGCTCCCCTGAATTTACTTCCCATAGTAAACTCCTGCCACAGTGTCCATTTCCTACCCTGTGTATGTACAGAGGTAGTGGGCGGATGATGACTAACCTGTACATGTTAAGTTAGCTTGTCACTTTCTGATTTCACCATGACAATAAACATTATATGAACCGCGCCATGACAAAACCAACATAATGGGTTTGCGACCAGCATGGATCCAGACCAGCCTGCGCATCTGCGCAGTCTGATCAGGATCCATGCTGTTCGCTTACATACTCTTTAACAAGTAGAGAAACTGATAGCGAACAGCATGGATCCTGATCAGACTGCGCGGATCCATGCTGGTCGCAAACGCACTATGTTGGTTTTGTCATGACGTGGCTCATTTACTATTTATATACAATATAAATATTGGCAAATAACCATATATAACTAAAGAAAAGTAGTGATCAAAAAGAAAATGAGGAACCCAATTTCAGGAACTCTTCCCCATCCCATCCCACCACACCCCCCCCCCAACCCCCTCTCCACCCAATTTGTTTATCCCCCAATGAATGTGAAAAATGTATACAAAGGTAGGATTTATATAGCAAGAAATGGACACTATATGGAGGAATATAATATCGAGGATAGTATAAAAGCAATCATTGAATATTCAAGCTCAATATAATAAAAACTTTTACACAAGACATTTCCATAATAAAAAGATTCATACAAATTCATACATTGTAAATATTACTCAACTTGTGAGATATTTTTTTTATTCTCAATCTATGAACTTTAAAGAACAGATTTTTGAGGGCTTTTCCTTTTCTAGTAATATAACAAAAGGATTTATTGCAGAATCTCTGGATATGAAAATGTCTGTATAATGGTAACAGTATTACACATGCATTATAAGACATATTTGTGACACCCAAAAATTTGAATGCTTCAATATTTGCTTTTTTTTTTTTTCTATATCTATTCTATGTTTTTTTTTAATAAACAAATGTTTTTTCCAAATGGTTTTAAATAAGCTCAACAATCATATGTAATACAACGCTCCCTTAATTCATATTTGCTATAAAGTAGCTGACTTTCTTTACAAACTAAATTTGTACAAATATTTTTGTATAATTCTATAAAACAATTTTCTTTCATGGCGACAGACGAGCCTTTATACTCTATCCAAAAAACTAAAATTTCTTAATCTCTTGTCACAAATACATCTTCATCCGGTTTGACACCACTAAAATTGCCCACACATATCACTCAGTGACACTATAACCACATACCCGTAGGTATAATTTGAAGATATTTTCCTCTAAATTTACTGCCCATTGTGAATTCCTGCCACAATCTCCAGTTTTTACCCTCCGTACAGAGGGCAGCAGTAGGCGGATGGTGACTAACCTGTAAACAATATGTGTATCATGATTATATATATAGGTAGGCATGAATAGGGAAAAATATGAAAGGATTAATTAGGAAAATCAGTAATATGGGAAAATCTCTGGTTATCATTTTGGCATTATTTTGGAGAGTTTGTGAAACTATATTCTGTTGGAATCTTGTTGGCTGAATAATAAATGATACCGTCATATAATTTTAGTCGGCAATCTTATCATATTTAACTTTCACAAACAGTTTAAGATCTTATACAGCACCTTTTCAATCTTTCTAATCATGGCATACGTTGAATAATGGTGGCAAATCTTAACAAGAGGGCCATGATGGCCCTGAGGTTGCTTACCTGTATAAAGGCACCCGCAGCAGGGCCAGTTTAAACCCCAGGACTTTTATTTGAACAAACTTGGAAGACACCCATTAGAAGATGTTTCACGATGTTAAGTTTTTACTACACACATATAATGAAAAACAACGATCTACACTCTCCTTCTTCCCCCCCCCCCCTCCCCCAGCAGAGCCAATTTTAACCCTAGGGCTTTTATTTGAACAAACTTGGTAGACACCCATTAGAAGATGTTTCATGCTATACATCTAAGCTCTAGCTCATTGGGGTTTTTTAAAAAAAAAAGATTTTTTAGGTTCTTACTATACACATATAGTTAAAACCAATGACACCCTGGGGCAGGGCCAATTTTGACCCAAGGGCTTTTATTTGAACAAACTTTGTAGACACTCACTAGAAAATGTTTCATGCTTAATATCTAAACTCCAGCTATATGGGTTTTTTCAAAGAAGAATATTTTAAGATTTTACTATACACATAAAAGGAAAATCAATGACCCCGGGGCGGGGCCAATTTTGACCCAGGGCTTTTATTTGAACAAACTTGGTAGACACCGATTAGAACATGTTTCATGCTAAGATCTTAGCTCAAGCTCTTTGAGTTCTATAAAAGAAGATTTTTTTAAGTTTTTACTATATGCATATAGGGAAAATCAATGACCCCCTGGGGCAGGGCCAATTTTGACCCCAGGGCTTTTATTTGAACAAACTTAGTAGACACTCATTAGAAGATGTTTCATATTAAATATCTTAGCTTTAGCTCTTTGGGTTCTTTAAAAGAATATTTTTTTAAAGTTTTCACTATATGCATATCGGGAAAATCAAAGACCCCCTGGGGCGGGGCCAATTTTGACCCCATGGGCTTTTATTTGAACAAACTTGGTAGACACTCATTAGAAGATGTTTCATGCTAAATATCTAAGCTCTAGCTCTTAGGGTTTTTTAAAAGAAGATATTTAAAGTTTTTTCTTTCGGTTCCCATGGCAACCAGAGTTCTGCATGGAATTAAATTCTTTGAATAATTTTTAAAGGTGACCACCACAGGAACATTCCTGTGAAGTTTGGATGAAATTGGCTTAGTGGTTAATGAGGAGATGTCATTTAAAGTAAAAGTTTATGGACGGATGAATGCCGGACGGCCGGACGGATGCCGGACGAAAAGCGATCACAAAAGCTCACCCTGGCAGGTGAGCTAAAAAATGGTAGCTACCATAAATAATGGTGGCATACCTAAAATAATGCTGGCATATCCTAAATGCCACTAATTTAGACATTATTTCAGTCAAAAGTAAAATCAAAGATCATCTATAAGCTAAGTGGATGGCTACCTCACAATGTACATCTAATTTCCCTGGCAGGATTTGAATCCACATAAGTGACTAGAAAGTACTGGTAAGCCTGAAACTCTTAACTTCCTGAATTTGTGTACAGCTTTGCCCTACTTTTAATTTGGAACGAAAAAGGTTTATTTAAAAATATGACGATAGGGCTACTTAAAGTAATGAGCCTAGTCAGGCCTACAGGGAAGTACAGGCTGGCCTGGCTCTATACTGGTGGCATAGGCTAATCACTTGGTTCAAGCAGGTTAAGGGTTGAAACAAGAGTTGTCGGTAGGACAGCAACGCTCGACTATTCTTAGTGCTTGATAGTAAAAAAAATGGTTGATAGAGTTACCTCCTCCTGTTTACAGGTTGGGGTCATGATGGTGAACAAGTGTGCAAAGTTTCAAAGCCATATGTCAATGGACTTTGAAAATATTTGAACTATTACAAAAACTTTAACGTAAATTCTAAGTCAAAAAAGGGGCATAATACTGTCAAAATGCTTGATAGAGTTACCTCCACCTGTTTCCAGGTTGGGGTCATGATGGTGAACAAGTGTGCAAAGGTTCAAAGCCATATGTCTATGGACTTTGAAAATATTTGAACTATTACAAAAACTTTAACATAAGTGGTTACGCCGACGCGGAACCGAACGCTCGGGTGACTGCAATAGCTCTACTTATTCTTATCGAATAGTCGAGCTAAAAAGTAGCCACACAGGCTAATCTCTATAGAACAGTCTAGCAAAAAAATTATGGTGGAGAAACGTGGATGTGCATTTAAGCTGGGAGAACAGGGGGGATAAATTCTCACAATATTTTCAAATGTAAAGTTGTAAACATGCAGGTACTTGTATGTTATACTGTTCTGCCCCGTCCCCCTACCCATCCAATGAGCATTTGAAACTTTACAGCATTAGTCAGCTCTCTTTCTTTTTATCATCTTAAAAGACTATATATTTTCATTCTTAAAGGCTTTTGTTATCCTGATAACTTTATCCTACTTAAGAAAAATTTAAAATTCTTTAACATTGTATCGCAAATAAATTATCTAAGGTTTTTGAAAATGAATAAAATCTTTCCTACAGACTTTACCTCAATAAGATTCTATGTTTCGTTTTATCTTAATAGAAACAGCATATTTATATAAATCTATTAATGATCAGCTTTCATTTTTTCTTTTTTCAAATAACTTTTTTTCACAGGCATCTGGAAAACAACATAATTGGATTGAATTTAATATTAACCCTTAACCTTCCAATGTGATAAGCTAGGCAACTTGTATAGAGCCAGACCAGTCTGCACATCTGTACACTCTGACCTAGCTCTATACTATTGGCAGACTTACTTTTAATTTTCAACTTGATATCCCTTAAACTGATAATGGACAGTTCAAAAAAATGGAAATTGGTACAGTCTATTTAAGAAATTAAGAGGGGTCAGGGTGAAACTCATAACTGCCTAATTTTAGTATATAACACAACATTATTCAAATCCCTAAAAATAAGAATGGACCTTTCGAAATATCAAAACACAGCAAATTTGTACCAAAAAATCAAAACTATAGAAGTCGAAAAAAAAAAAAATCAAAACGATTCATCGTTACCTGTTCCGCTAATGAACGCCAGCCTAAATCATCCGTTCTATCACATTCATATGTTTCACCGAGTAATGGATTAAAAGGTTTAGTAGTTCTATTTATAGTAGTTGAATATGAGGATATAGTAAACACTGTGACATATGCTAACTGTTCCGTGGAATCTTCGCACTCCGCCGCCTCGTCTAACAACGACGCGTATTCAAAATCTTCCGTAATTCTTTGTAACATGGATAAAGGTTCACTGAAATTCACCTGAAAAACAACACAAGAAATCATGTTGTATACTAGCTACACAAGTGTTAGATCTTTATCAACAAAAATTAAACAATTCACAACATTCTGAAAAAAAAACAACGCTATTTGACAGAAAAATTTCATCTAATACTTTACATCAGAATCCATTCAAAATTATCAGTATTCGATTGGCTAATAATATATTCCAGAATTTGAAATTTGACCAATAGAAAACTCTCATTTTCTAGAAAAATCTTTCTCTGTGTGTTTTTGTTTCCAATATCAGCACATTGATATAGAATTGATAGCCCTCCCCCAAACAACAGCAACTTACTGGCATTGGAATTTTACTAAATGCTACTTACTCGCATTAATATTTTACCAAGTTCAACTTACTGGCATTAATATTTTACTAAGTACAACTTACTGGCATTTGAATTTTACTAAGTTGAACATACTGGCATTAATATTTTACTAAGTACAACTTACTGGCATTGGAATTTTACTAAATGCTACTTACTGGCATTAATATTTTACCAAGTTCAACATACTGGCATTAATATTTTACAAAGTACAACTTACTGGCATTTGAATTTTACTAAGTTCAACATACTGGCATTAATATTTTACAAAGTACAACTTACTGGCATTAATATTTTACCAAGTTCAACTTACTGGCATTAATATTTTACAAAGTACAACTTACTGGCATTGGAATTTTACTAAGTTCAACATACTGGCTTTAATATTTTACCAAGTTCAACTTACTGGCATTAATATTTTACAAAGTACAACTAATTTTACTAAGTTCAACATACTGACATTAATATTTTACTAAGTTCAACTTACTGGCATTGATATTTTACTAAGTACAACTTACTGGCATTGGAATTTTACTAAGTTCAACATACTGGCATTAATATTTTACTAAGTACAAGTTATTGGCATTGGAATTTTACAAATCACAACTTACTGGCATTTGAATTTTACTAAGTACAACTTACTGGCATTGGAATTTTACTAAGTTCTTTTCCTATACAGTTTTTCATGATGCCCCACAAGTTAAGACTGTAATTAGGTTTTGGAGATATGATAAGACGCCTCTGCCGTTTAGGTATCAAAGCTGTGGTAGCTGGTTTCGGTGCTTCCCGACTATTGTCTGAGTTATTACTTCGGGTAGCTTTCTTCTTCATCTTTTTCTGCAATATAAAACGTATAACGCTATATTGAATGATATATCTTTATAAAATTCATAATCAGTAAAATTATGTTGTTTAAGTAATCTTAAGGTCGATTCTAAAAAGACTCATTACAATTACATAGAATGACACTTGTAATTTAACACATATGAATAAAGGTCATAAACTGAATTACAGTTAAAACTGAGTTTATAAAGACCACCTCTGCTTAGGCATCCTCACAGTCTCCTTTGCAAAATTAATGACTCCAACTTTGAAGCCATTGGCTGCAACTTTTTCTGACTAGCAAATTTGGTGGCACAAACTAAAATTGACCCAAAAGGAACCCTGGATCACCCTGTAAATAAAAGACCTTTTTCCAACAACTGTTCATTGGTTTAATAGAACAGAGTAACCCTTATATAAAGACCATTTGTCTATGGTTTTCCTCTTCAAGTGTCCTTTGTTCTCAGGATTGACTGCAAAATGTTTCAGAACATTACTATGCTGCTTTTTAAGTTTAGGAAGCTGCAGTCCCTATATTTGGCCAAGTTGATATGATTATTTCCTTTAAAAAAATATGACACTATGTATTCCTGCAGTCTTTAAACCTTTAGTGTGTAAAGTTTAAAGCATAACATATCAACATATATCTTCTCTGTGTGTACTCAAAAGATATTTATTTTACATTTAAATAGAAACTCAGTGTATAGCAATTATCTGTATTTTCAAATGTCAAATTTGCGCAT
>NW_026857461.1:277500-331018 GCF_026571515.1 Ruditapes philippinarum | reverse complement strand
AAATGAAACCAAATGTCCAAAATGTAGTCATAAACTCATAAACAACATAATAAAACTTTTTTCTAAATCCACTTTAAAAATTTTTACAAGTGAGATACCATTGGGGAATGAAATATCAACTTTTTCATTTAAGAATAACTTGGTTTTAGCATTACCGCCGAGTTTTTGTCCAGCACTACTGCTCTTATTGCACCTAATATCATGTTTTGGCACATCCATCTTGCTATAGGTCTTCATTCCTCCTAGACTGGACCTGCAATTACCTTAAATATTTTACCTCAAAAGAAACAAGATTACTATGTCAGCAACAAATAAGATAAATTTCTGTGCCAGCACTTATCTATAAGAATGAAACAGACATACTTGCTGATAACTTACTTTCATATAAATCAGGAATGAGACAAATCTTAAAATAGAAAGAAGACAAGAAAGTGGCCCAATTAGGCTTCAAACTTCCATCATATTCAAGCTAAACTATGACTAAACTAAAATTTACCTTTTAATTCATCACTTAAAACAATCTATTGCCATTTGTTTGGTAAAAAACATACACTATACATTAAATGTTCCATGATCAATGAAAGATTTACCTGTTCCAATGTGTAGCAAGGAACTTCTTCAAGCATGGTTTTTGCTAGGTTATTAAACTTCAGTAAATTTGTAACACTGCATTTCCTCTTGAATTTGAGCCTTTTGGCCCATAGCCTCTGTGCTTTCCAGCCTGGAACCGTCTTGTCTGTCTGAATTATGTAGACTGGTGCCCCCTTCAGAAATAAGAAGTCTGGTACCCTCATTGCTATTTGCTTGCCGACTATTTTCATCTCTATCATGTAAGAAGGGGAACCAGGCCACACTGTTTGCCTGGAGATTCCATGGAGGAAAACAGGAGAGTGGCAAGGGAGTAATAAGTGGAGATTTTGTTTTGGCCGAGCATGGGACTGAAATGAGAAAACAAAACATGAATGAATGAAAAAATCTGACATCTTTGAACTTATCCTTGAAATATAAAATAACATTGTAAAGAATGTTTCGTTTTTTGGGTTTTTTATTGGTTTAACATCACACCAATGAAGAATAGATTACATAGCAACTTTCCAGCTTTACTGGTGGGGAACACCTAGGGTGCCCCGCTTTACATTATTTCAGGCACAAGCGGGGACCCGAGTAGAACGACTGACATTCCTGAAGTTAGCCTGGATAGCTTCCTCACATGAAGAATCTGAAGACACTAGTGGGGCTCAAACCTACAGTAGTTAGAGACAATTGGTTTATGTTCCCTTTAACCATAGAGCCGATTTTTGAACAAAAATTATTAGTTAAAAAGGGGCATAACTATAAAATATAGTTTTCAGAATTAAAGCCCCTTATCTAACAACTGCACCTTTTCATAAGCAAGCAAGTAGTTGATACTTTTGTTAATGTTTGAATAATGGAATTCATATGACCACGACAACGACTATGCAGTGATCATAATAATTTGACTTTTTCTTTGAAACAGTTGAGCTAAATTAGTAAGTATTGACACAAAAGTCCAAGGACACTCATTCAGCAATTTTTCATAAGTATATTAATTAAATGCACATACAAACAAGAAAGAATATCAGTAAAAAAATGTAACTAACCTGAGAGCAGCAGCAGCCTGGTAAGCTATTTCATGATGAGATGGACTATTGGGAGATAGATTACACATGTCCCCTGAAAAAATATAGTAAAACTCTCTTTATGAATACAATATACAATGTACTACACATGTCACCTAAAAAATTATAGTAAAACTCTTTCTTTGAATACAGTATAACTTAAAATAATAATTCAATAGACAACATAAGCTTTTTTCTGGCAATATGACTAAAAACGTAAGAATGTGCAAAATCATTTTGTTAAAACACTCACAATGACTTGTTCGATTACTCTTCAACTTTAAAATAAAATTTTATGTCTAGCATAACATTTTAATCAAATATCTGCCTCTGACAACTTGATTCATCCTTACATAGAAATTCTATCCGTAAGAAACTTATTGTTTCTTTCCACCACAGGAGGATAAACATTATAAAGTGAAGTTAATAATTCAAAATTCTGTTTAATTTCTACACAAAAGATCAGCTTTTCTGCAAGTACTTAATAGATGTATTATTATCTTAATAACAATTTTAAAATTGAAACCTTATGTTAATATAATGACCAATCAGATATACTTTTATCAAATGGTTTACGAGGGTTTTTTTTGTACAAGCTTTTACCCGTATTAAATCATAAGATATGAACCTGCTCTGTTTTGTATTTTTAAAGAGTTTAATTTTTACCCTTAGACTGATAGCGGCTACAGAATGTACCCATGCCACTAGTGCAGATCAAGATCAGCTGGCATATTCCTGCTGTCTGATCATTGTATTTATGGCTATTCAGTCAGTACATATATTGAAATTTTCCCTAAAAATGATGAATGGTTTTGTCCAAATCAAAAGATGGACAAGTCCATTCAGCTAGAAAAGTGGTAATACGAGAATAACATTATCAACAATATCTAAATCCTTGAGCTAAGCATCCAACACAAACAGTACAGATCCTGGTCAGACTGAACATGTCTACAAGCTGGTATAACAGTGGTATTATAGAGGCATAGTTATAGATAAAATTCAGATAGTAAAAGATTCACTATCAGTATTTAACCTTCAACCTATTGAATATATTAAATTGGACTTGTCAAACTGTTCATCATCAATTTTAGAGATTTAAAAGTTAATAAGCCAACAGTATATATAGCTTAAGGCCTGACTGCACTGATGAACAGGATCGCCAGGCTTTATACAGGTCACAATGGTATATAATATATTTTTGGTTCCAGCAGGGTAATGGTTAAAGCAAGAGTCTTACCATTAATAGGTGACTGTGAGAGATATGGGGTGTATACATTTTGAGAAGGTGGCTGACCAACATATGTCTGGTCTATCACAGCATCTTCATCTGAAACAACAATAATCAAATCCTCGTTGAATAACCGTATAAAGTATTTTGTTTTGTTTGTCAAACACAACACTTTAAACTGACCCCATTGTCAGAGGTTTTGACACAAAGGGACTGGAAATATTTTTTTTAGATTTGTGAACTATTTGATGTAGTCATGGACAAATAACTGTGTGAAAACTAGTGACATCATATTTTCAAATACTGTTTAAAAAGTACCTAAAAAGTACCTAACTTCACTGTACAATTTATTGAATAAAAGAGTGAAATTCCGATAAATTTCTTTTTGGCAATTTTAACAAAAAAGTACCTTACTTCTCTGGTCAATCATGAAAATCTAACAAATTTTTTTTTTGGCATTTTCAACAAAAAAGTCTTACCTCCTGAGTTTGGTAATCGCTGTACAACAGGTACATTGGCTAATACAGGTGGGCGGGGACTAGTACATGCATCGGTCATCTCTACTGGCCTTTGCATCGCATTCTCGAAGAACAACGTAAAGAAGTTACTCTGTCGTATGTGCTCGGGTAAGTTGGATAGTGACGATACATACTGGCTAAGTACTTCCTGGTTCTCGATTCTATGGTTCTGCGTACCTGTGATTCAAAGAAATTTATTTCTCACCATATACCACAAATTTGTGATGTTGACAGGTTCAAACGAAATCATATAAAATCATGCAAGGCCAGCTACATCAATGCAAAAAAGTCAACATGATTTAACAATTGTAAATGCTTATAATGTTTGTTTGAAATTATATATTTTATTCATGTTGCTCAGATTTAATGTATTTCTATTGAAATTTCTATTCATCTAAAATAAATGCTATTTTTGCACATCTGAATACAATCTCTCTACTGTGAAATAACAGATACATTAAACTGTGAAATTATCAATATGTAATTAAAAGTGCTTAATATTTTAGTATTCTATTTAAAGACATGAATTACTTAACACAAGTCTAATAATATAATACATGTGTCAAAGAAATCTGTAATTTCAGACACCAGTTCAAATTGCTATATTTATTATAACAAGACCTGTCAGCAGGACAGGGTGCTAGACAGTTCTCAGAGCTTTATAGCAAAACAAGAGCCAGGACAATGTAGAATTTTTCGGGATCAAAAAGTGCAATAATTCTGTCAAAATCAAAGTTAGGGCTACAGGCCTTCGAATGTGACCTCCTATTATGCTCTCATATAAGTGTGTGAAGTTTCAACTAATTCCCTTCAGTAGTTTTAGAGATAGCAACATGCACACAAAAAGTTCACCAAAAAGGTGTAACCCCGACATTGACACTTGGGCGAGTACAATACTTCTCATTATTCTTCAAATAGTCAGGCTAAAGATGTTATAACAGCTTAACTTACCTTTAAGTATTGGTAGCTTTATAGTTTCTTCATGAGACAGTCTATCTTCAAATGTACTTATCAACTGAAATATTTAAGTATGTCAGTCAGTCAGTAAGTCAGTAACAACTTTATTAAATGAGGCAACACTGCTTGGCTAGCCAAGTCTTCCCTATGAGCCTAACAGAACGGCATTAAAGAAACATGATATTCGAATGTCATGTAGTGAAAATAATTTTCACAAAGTATCAGCTGAAGTGAGTAATAAAAGCCCTGATACTTCTGTTTATTCACATGTTTAACTGTTATACATATCTAAAGCTATTTTCCATCATTTTTTTTCCCATTTCTGCATCATATGCTGGAAACATGTGACTTTTACCTCAATTAAGGAAGTTCAATCTACAGTATTCTAGGTACATATTGTGCAACAGTATATAAATAGTTATTACACATGCAAAATAAATCATGTATTTCCCCTTTTTGCTTTGATTATTTACCAGTACATAATTATGTATATGCTTAATTGCAATGCATAAATTCGAATGTTTCAGTTTTAAATGATATTATTTTCAAAGGGACACCACTCCACTTTTTTTGAAATGACTGGGACTGGAAATAATTTTCCGAAATATTTGCACCATTAGATATAGGTCTGAACAGTGTGTAGGTGTGCAAATTTCAAATCATTATTCATTCCCCTCAACCTGTTTTTTTTCCCCCAGAATAATCATTCCTATAGTACAAAATGACCTGAAAATGAAAAGTGTTGCAACGCTTTTCACTCAAATCATGCCAAGAATTGAACTAATAAACGATTTTCAATTTCTGTTTTTGCAACTAACTGCTCAAAGTATAGACATTTTGTATCCCATAGTCTGATGGTGCAAGCATAATTAATAACTTTTTAGTTCACCTTAGCATTTTAAGTGCTCACAGTGTTCAATCTAGAGCGCGCCATTGACCCCCTGAAAAGGCCGCCGGCGCAAAACAAAATCAACTGTGGGCCCGATGGGCGCACTCATAGAAAATGCCCTAAATGACATTAGAATGCTTTCTTAAACCTAATTAAGTACATAAAAGAAGTTTCTTGTGAATAATATTAATAAATACTGAATTCAATACTGAAGTTTGTATTGAAAAACAAGAGCATGTTGGTAAGATAGTTTACCGCACTCGGTAACCCATTTAAAACCTTTATCGCTACGCTCTCTCGGTCCGCGTCTGTAAATACTATGTAGACCTGTTCGTACCGTAACTATTACTTACTTTTGAGTCACAGTTTTTATAAGCAAAACAAATCGTCACAGATAATCCAATACGTGCGTGTAGTTATAGTTTTTTCACGGATATAGTTTTTTCACGGTCAAAACAAATAAATATGTAATAACTTTCCAAAGGAAAAAAAAATATATATGTATGTGAAAATGCGAGTTAATTATAGAGAAGTGTGCATAAATTAATACGAACACGCCTTCATCCAATTAAAAATGTCTTAAAGATGGAGCAATCAAACACGATTGGCTAGGGAGTGTCTGACAATTAAGTAAATTAACTTTGATTGGTCTTTGGCTGGTCGGCGCTAAAACATTGTGCATATCATTAATCAATACAGACATCTTAAGCGTGACGTAAGAACTGCTGCCCTGACAAAAGATCAAAGGTACCGGTATGTCAATATACATTGTCTTAGCACCTGTTGACACTTTGTTTTTCGCTTGGATATATTGAGAAGAGTAAATGTTTTTAGCGACTATTGTAAGTTTATATTCTTCATAAACAAAGCTAATTTCAAAGATTGATTTTCCTTTATATATCGGGCGCTGATTAAAAAACTGAACATTATTGTCAAATATCCCTGGTAACAATAAAATAAGATTCATATTTTTCTTTGAACATTATGTCATCGCGTTTCTTTACCAATCAGTTCTTAAATTTGAGCCTGTATCAACGCTAATGTCATTTTTTTAGTTGAGTTGTTTTTGAATTTTGCAACCGTTTTTGGTCTAAATATGGTACGTGAACAAGTAACTTAAAAGATACAATAGCTTTTTTGAATTTGATGTTCATTTTAAGTGTGGGCCCCCTTTTTTCTAAAATGACCCCCTTTTGAAAAGTTTATGGGCCCGAAGGGCCCCCTGGGAATTTGTTCTAGATTGAACACTGGCTCAGAGATGAACTTTCATGATGGCAGTGTGTCTTGTTTGTCATCATATTCCTTAACTACCTGATGCATTTTGAACAAAATTTACTAGAATGTGTTTTTCATATGAAATAAAAAATACTAAAGGAATTATAACAGAAGCTTGCCAAGCTTGATAAATAAGAGATTTGCATCAATTTTAATTACGATCACAAAAAGCAAGAGAGACAAAATCATTATCTACCTCAAGTTAAAGAGGTATTCAGCATATTATGAAGAGAAGATTTCCATGACCTTTGCCTTAATCAACTAACATATGAAATTATTTATTTCATTGAAATATTTTTAATTCTTTACAATATGAAAATCACACTGAAAACACATCATTCATGCTCACTAGGTCATGATTTTTTTAACTAGAACTGCCACTCTCATGGCGTGAATACCCCCGCATACCACTTTGTCAGAATCAACAGTGGCCATTTAGAGCTCAAGGACAACCTCCCTGCCAAATCTGAGGTTACTAAGCCAGTGCATTGCTATGTTATGTATTCTACATGCTTCAAATGTGAAAATGTCAAAATCAATACATTGCGGACAGGACATTCTTTAGCAATTGAGAAGAAAAGCTTTTTTTTTTGTCAAAGTCCCTGTGACCTTGACCTTTGACCCAGTGACCTCAAAATCAATAGGGGTCACCTTATAGTCATGATCAACATCCATGCCAAATATGAAGACTGTGGGTCAAAGGAATCTTAAGTTAATGGGTGGACAAACTTTTTGAAGTCAAAGTCCCTATGACCTTGACCTTTGATCTAGTGACCTCAAAATCAAAAGGGGTCATCTACTAATCATGATCAACATCCATGCCAAATATGAAGACTGTAGGTCAAAGGAATCTAAAGTTATTGGGCAGACAAACTTTTTGAAGTCAAAGTCCCTGTGACCTTGACCTTTGACCTGGTGACCTCAAAATCAATAGGGGTCATCTACTAATCATGACTAACCTCCATTCCAAATATGAAGACTGTGGGTCAAAGGAATCTTAAGTTATTGGGCAGACAAGCTTTTTTGAAGTCAAGGCCCCTGTGACCTTGACCTTTGACCTGGTGACCTCAAAATCAATAGGGGTCATCTACAAATCATGACTAACCTCACTGCCAAATATGAAGACTATGGGTCAAAGGAATCTTAAGTTATTGGGCGGACAAGCTTTTTGAAGTCAAGGCCCCTGTGACCTTGACCTTTGACCTGGTGACCTCAAAATCAAAAGGGGTCATCTACTATCCATGGCTTTTTGAAGTCAAGGCCCCTGTGACCTTGACCTTTGACCTGGTGACCTCAAAATCAATAGGGGTCATCTACTAATCATGACTAATCTCCATGCCAAATATGACGACTGTAGGTCAAAGGAATCTTAAGTTATTGGGCGGATAAGCTTTTTGAAGTCAAGGCCCCTGTGACCTTGACCTTTGACCTAGTGACCTCAAAATCAATAGGGGTCATCTACTAATCATGACTAACCTCCATGCCAAATATGAAGACTAAGGGTCAAAGGAATCTTAAGTTATTGGGCGGACAAGCTTTTTTGAAGTCAAGGCCCCTGTGACCTTGACCTTTGACCTGGTGACCTCAAAATCAATAGGGGTCATCTACAAATCATGACTAACCTCACTGCCAAATATGAAGACTATGGGTCAAAGGAATCTTAAGTTATTGGGCGGACAAGCTTTTTGAAGTCAAGGCCCCTGTGACCTTGACCTTTGACCTGGTGACCTCAAAATCAATAGGGGTCATCTACTATCCATGGCTTTTTGAAGTCAAGGCCCCTGTGACCTTGACCTTTGACCTGGTGACCTCAAAATCAATAGGGGTCATCTACTAATCATGACTAATCTCCATGCCAAATATGACGACTGTAGGTCAAAGGAAACTTAAGTTATTGGGCGGACAAGCTTTTTGAAGTCAAGGCCCCTGTGACCTTGACCTTTGACCTAGTGACCTCAAAATCAATAGGGGTCATCTACTAATCATGACTAACCTCCATGCCAAATATGAAGACTAAGGGTCAAAGGAATCTTAAGTTATTGGGCGGACAAGAAAAAACCGACAGCCGGACGGACGGACGGACAAGCTGATTCCAGTATACCCCCCTTACAACTTTGTTGTGCGGGGGTATAATTAGGAAATCCCATTAAAGCTTATTACAATTCAGCACGGAGAAGTCTATGCTACATCTAGATATATATCTCTCTACCAAAATAAACAAAAAACAATCATGACATAGTGATAATGTATGGCATAACAAATCATGTCTTAACATTATTACCTCAGCAAACTGCAGATTTAAGCAATGGAAAAACCTCATAAATAAGAACAACAGTGTGCAACTGAGCACAGATACCAGATTTATTCTATTAAACACACCACATTCATTTTAAGAAAAATTCTTGATAATACTTTTTCTTTTCCTATTAATGTTACAGGAAAACAAAGATGCTGTGTCCCTCGCTGAACTGTTTCAGGTACAATATTATAATTTGTAATAACCTACAATATTTTTTTTATCATTTCTTTTTTTTTTAGACATTGAAAAGTTGGTTTCATAACATTTCGTAGGTAAGACGTTCATTCTTCAAGAGACAATATTTTATACTGTATGCTAGTATGTGCCAACTTCTCTACTATTATAGGTAATGATGGAAAACCAACATTTTTTTTTCAACGATTTTTATCAATTTCTTTTTTTAATATTAGTTAACATTTTACGCCTAGCAGCTCCGGTAATATACTCAAACAACCATTTATAAAGGGCCATATAACCTGTCAAAACTCTTTATAACGAATATTATAATACAGCAAGTTTGTAACGTCACTTCTCATTGGATAATTGTAATGTTGATATGGTTTTATATACAAGATTGCTGTTTTTGAAATTTTTGAAGATTTTTTTTTCCTCTACAAAAGGAAGTTTGCTGTATTATAAATTCATAATAAAAATTCTTGACAGGTTATATGACTGTACATAAACTGTTGTTCGCGATATAACCCTTTATACAGAAAACTCACTATCAAGGAGTCCTTATTATAAGTATTATAATGAACTTTCTGTATCCAACAAAAATATGCAACAAATGATGTGTACAAATTTTAAACCCATTAAATCTACACTTAAAAATTGCTAATTGAAATAAAAGTTTTGATAAATGAAGATTAAACTGTCATACATATTTAATGGAGTCTTAATTGCTAACATCTGTTCAGTAATGAGTAAGTATAATGTATGTTTATTTAGGTAGTGTTCCATATATCTAATTTGAAATTCAGTGCAAGTTAAGCATTTTGAAGTCTAAAATCTCACAATTACATAATTTTCCATTTAGTTTCTGCAGAAGGTAAATCTACAAAGAAAGAGAATTTCCTGATCCTGTGAATTATCAACTCCCTTGGTACCAAACAATCGCATGACAACTGAAATATCATCTATTCTAACAACAAGATTTCCATATTTTCCACATTCATCACATCATGAATGTTTAAAACAGTAAATTTCGTCAAATCTCATTTACCTTTCTATGAAACTCCACTAATTCCTGATATGTTTTGAACACATTCTTCTTCTCACCATTTGACCAAGTAACCTGAAAATAAAGAAGACACCTACATTTACATGTATATGCTTTTTTCCTGCTTTTTATGAATGCCATCAAACCCATTTAAATAAGAGATTACTCAAATGAAAGAGGGTTATGGTCATCATAAGTGACAGGTTAGAAGACAGGGTATGTGATCACTATAGATAAGTGAGAAAAGTGAGGACTGTGAATAATATAGATCAGTGTAAATAGAAAGGGCTTTGACCACCATAAGTGAGAGGTCAGTGATAAAAGAGATATGTGATTATCATAAATGAGGGGTTAGTGAGAAAAATTAGGTCTGAGATCACCATAAGTGAGGGGTAAGTGAGAAAAATGTGGTCTATGATCACCATAAAAAAGATTTGTTTTGTTTTATGGTGCACGGACACAGTAAAGGTTATATGGTGCTGACACAGGAAAGATGACTTTAGCTAACCTCTGGAGTTACAAACTTAAAGCAACATCAGGGATAAAAACCTCATTTGCTGCAGCTAAGAGATGCATTGACTGCAAGTTATTTGAACCCATTTCGTCCCCTCTTAAGTCTAACAATCACGCAGGGATAAGTGGTGGGTCTCATCCAATTAAAAGCAACCCCTCAGCCACAAGGGGCCCATAAATAAGAGGTCAATGAGAAAAGTGAGGTGTGTGATCACCATAAATAAGAGGGAAGGTATGTGATCATCATAAATGATAGGTCAGTGACAGAATCACCATAAATAAGAGGGTAATAAGAAAAGGAAGGTATGTGATCATCATAAATGAAAGGTCAGTGACAAAATCACCAGAAATAAGTGGTCAGTGAGAAAAAATGAGGTATGTGAACACTATCAATGACAGGTCAATGATGAAATCACACAATAGGTGCATCCTTATCAACAAAAATGAGATCAATTATCACAACTTTACAGTTTATGATCATTTTAAATGTTTGGTCAAAGATCACTGACAAGTTGTATGTTAGCAACACACATGGTCATGTGAACACTTTTTTTTATGAATATATAAACATAAGTGGCAAAAAAATATATATGATGAGTAATCACTATCATATGAAATTGAACTTTAGTAGAAAATATCATAACATATAATCTTACCCTTGAAACAAATAACTCATAAATCATCTGTTTATAAAATATATGTATTTAGGACACTTAAGGCAATGAGTAACTTTGTTGAAATGATATCAGAACCATATGAAACAAATCACTTGATATATACCAACATTAATGAAAACAAAATGATATCTTCACTTATGCAAATATAAACAACACAAAGTCCACAAAATGGAGCAGTACCAAGTAAAAGTGATAAAGGGCCAAAACTAAAGCATGCATGGATAGGGTGGATTCTGATGATTTTTGGTGAGCCTCTATTCATTATCTATATATATATTCATGCCAAGTTCAATTAGAATCGGATAGAAGCCTTCAAGGACAGACTAAAAAGACCATCTCAATATCCCACTTCTAATTTTATTGGCAGGGGATAATAATGACTTGCCAATGGTACCAATCAATAATCGATGAACTTTAAAAGAAATCAATAATTTTTATGTAATGAATTAAATGTCTAGTACTTCTGAAAAATCACCCAAAACTAATACAGAAGCAGGTGTCCATGTCTTACACTATGATGTTGTTACATAAAGGGCATAGCAGTGATGACAAAAATGATTAGCAAAAAATCATGCAATACAATACACTTCATACTAAATTGTATGAACAGAACATGTATTTTACTGAAATTGTTTTTTTTAAACTGGTATGAAAGATAATTATAGACAAGTTTTTAAAAATAATTATCGATATAGTGTCAATATTTGTCATATGATATCAATACATTATGGATATTTGTCATCTATTATTGATATATCGTTGATAATGCTTTGCACTGAATCAATGCTTTTGACTTTATAACAAAATGTAAAATACCAATATTAAAATAAGTGTGTCATTATCAATTTTGCTTTAATTTTCACTTTTCTTTTAATTACTCTCTAGAGAGGAAAAAAACAATTCAGCAATAATTAAATTAAAGTTAAAACTAACATGCTACAATGTATCATGAATGTCATTAATCATTTAAACAATTTAGGTAAAGTTAGTACAAATGTACATGTATCTGGTACATTACTGAATGAAATACTGTCAAAGTGTTACTTCTTTCTGTATTCTCTCCCTTATTTTTTTTATTATTTACTCAAGTGGGTTGTTGTTGTTTTTTTATTCTAACATAAATGAAACAATTCTAATTTAAGTAAGGTCTTGACATCAAAGTTATTTCTTGAAATAATAAACATTTCATTCAATCATCCCGAAACAGGAAGTGCTTGAGATAAACAAAAACACAAATATACAAACAACAGTTTCTGTAACAAATTAACAAATATATCTCCTTGGTGTGGAAAAAATACTTGCCTTTCATTAGTTTAATGGTTGGACTTTAAAGGTTACTTTCACATGGGTGAAAGTTAAAAATATCTGGAAACCTGAAAATCCTGAATTCAGTATTATTTCAGTTGGTTTTATATAGAAAAAGAGAGCTTTCATGAGTAGAAACTTCGGGCAAAATGCCTGAAAACTTGTACCTATGCAAAGTTCCATAAAATCACAAATGTTTTCCCCTACATTCCCTACCCTCCTGGAAGGGTTAGTCCCCTTACCAGCTTTCTTATATCACAATGTTAGCAACAGTAACCATGGAGACCCATTTCATCCTGTAAATACTGGCCAGTGCTATATTCCTTTATGGTAATTTTCTTTGTTTAAATCAAAGATCACATTAACTTTAATAGGATTTAAGGAATTGGGAAGGAAAATGAGATATTTCCTCTATCATACATATAAATAAAATGTTTCAATCTAACTAGATTCCATGTGACAGCTTTGGTAATTCAGATATATGGCTGTGTCAATTTCCCATTTCATGCCATACATATTGTGGGTTTTTTTTTATTCTCCTAGAATATTAGGTTACAGTATTTAACCAGCAACTCCTAGCTGTCTTAAGCTGTCAGAATACCAATCAATAAGAATTAAATAAAAGCTCTTATATCTCTTAAAATACAACTACACAAATACAAAACCAACATGTATTAACCTATTTTGGCATCAATACTTAGATAAGGTAGCAAAAAGATAAAAGATGAATTCCAATGTACTTTTTAACTTTTTTAATTAAGTGTTAAAAACCTATGACTGATGAAAATTTGTTCTTAATAAGATAATTATTTCATGCATTAGTGTGACCTTGAACTAATGATGGTCAACTTCTGTTCATGATCAACCTTCACACCTAATTTAAGGACTGTAGGCTAAGGTATACTATAGTTATTGGTCATAAATGCTTTAAATATACAAGGCCTTGACCACTAACCTCAAAAGGAAGAACTTGACCTCAAAATCATAACCAACCTCCACACCAAATCTTAGTACTGTAGAGAAGTGTTCTCTCATTACTGGTCGGATTAGTTCTTAGAGCATGGCGACCTTGGCCTTTGACCCACTAACCTTAAAATCAACTTTGGTCACCTAGTCATGACCCACATCCACACTTGATCTCAAAATTGCAGACCAAGCTTGAATGTTTTTTATTATTGGTAGGGAAATTCTTCAATGTCAAAGTGTCATCTACTAGTCATAACAATCTTACAAATGATAGTAATCAAAAGCTTTTCTAGTTACTATTCAGCCAAGGCACCAGTGACCTTCACCTTTCACCCACTGACCTCAAAATCAGTAGTTTTTCTTGTAGTCATGACCAACCTTCACACCAAATTTAAGGACTGTAGGTCAAAGCATTTTCTTGGCAAGCTTTTCTTGTTATTGGTTGGGCAAGCAAAAAGCAATCTTTGACCTTCTGACCTAAAAATCAATTAGGGTCATGCACTGGTCATTACCAACCTCCATATCTACTTAGGCACATTAGGACAATAGCTCAATTGGTCAATGGCCATTTAGAACAAAAGCTCAAGAGAATAGTTTTCAAGATGAGGTCACTAGTCAAAGTTGTTTTTTTCATCATTTGTACTAAAAAAGTGTTATTTTGATATCCAAATCTCAAGGGGTTTGGGCTTGTAAACCACTTCCACATCCCATCTCTGGATATCCATATGATATATCTAAAGTACTTTTGATAAACAATGGACTATATTCTTTCCTGCCAAATGAAGCAGAGGGTTTTTGACCAGTGGGCAATTGTCCTTGAGTCCATTGTACAAGTGGTCTGTTGTCCTTGTGGGCTTTTGTTCCAGTCTGCTATTCTGTACCAGTGGGCTAATGTATATTCCCTAAGTTAAACAGTCACAGTCTTTCACCTCTTGTTTGAACACTGCATTAGTCAACATGAATAGGCAATTTAATAATAAGTTATTTTTAGCCACTTCAATCATGAATCAGGTTTACTATTTCACTGTGACACCAAAAATTATATACTATGTATGTTTCATAACAGTATATACTTTAATGTAGAGTTTGCATACATAAAGGACAACAAAATGTACTCCTAGAAAAAATCAATGTTTTAACAAGTTAATAATTTATTATTTCAAATTATTACATTCTCAATCATTATGCAGGTTAATGGCTGTAATTATTTTCAACACTTCAGATAACATCAAAACATTTTTTTCATTTATTAATTTTTTCCTACCATACTGTTAGTTACCTAATACCAATTCAAACTTTCAATGCTTTCTTTTTAAATATATACTCAGAATATATATATATATATATATATAAAACCCTGTTCACCCTAGTGACAACTAAGACTAAGTGTGTCACCCATTTTTATTCAAAATTGGTACATCTTCGAGTATATATTTAAAAAGAAACAAAGCATTGAAAGTTTGAATTGGTATTAAATAACTAAAAGTATGGTAGGAAAAAATTAATAAAGGTGACACACTGTCTAAATTGTCACTAGGGTGAACAGGGTTTTTTATTCAAAATTGGTACATCTGAGTGAAAACTGTTCACTGCTCAATCTTAATATTTTGATGACATGTCTTTCAAACAAGGTATGGGTTAAGGAAGTCAATACCAGAAAAAAAAAACATTAAAATAAGAAAATAAATCAAACAACAGTCAGATCACAAAGTTGAGAACTGAGGCTAGGAATTATATTTGAACAAGTTTCTCAAGTTTTCTTTGAAATTTAAAAGAAACTTGTAGCAACCTACGTTGTATTTTAATTTATAATATGAAATTCAGTCAACATTTTTTTATTTTTCTGAGATACAGGTAGGGAACAACGAATGAATGAACATCAATGAATATATGAAGTTGTACCTGAATAGTATACTCTATAGTTTCTTGTTCTCTCTGTTTGACACCTTTCATGTCTATCTTGCAAACATATACTGAAACAAAAATCAAATATATACATTAGAAAACAAGATATGATTCTGATAAGTTGTATAACTGTCAAATAAGTGTCATACTATTAATAATTAAAGTTGCCGTGAAATTTCCTAAATTGGAATACTTGTCTCCAGTTTCAATAGAACTAAATAAAGCTTTCAAGTATTTACAGATGTGTTGAAGAACACTGAAGTGTTACAGAATAAGAACTCTAGCTCATAGAAATAAGATAATATGATCAAGGTTAAAGAAGAAATGACAAAAACAATATTCGCTTTTACTTTACTATAATCAATGAAACAACAACCATGTGAGAAAGTAACAACTTAACAATCAGACAAGTTTCTGACTTTTGTCAAACAAATAAATAATATTGTTGAGTTTCATATGTAAAATTCCAGATTTCCAGGTGAAAGTTCTCAGGTGCCCTCAATTGCAATTTCTCAAGCACAAGCTGACAATAAAGAAGAACCACAAACCAAACCACCTGTAAGCTTACTGGACAGCTTCCTCACACAAAAGAATCCATGGTCCCTTGTAGGACTTGAACCCACAGCACTGAGTGGACTTCCTTAAACTTTCATTATAATTGACAATTACCTGAATGCATTTGAATTGAAATTAATGAATACTTTTAAAAAAGGGGATATTTAACCAAAGGAGAAAAAACATACTTTTTGCTGAGTAGAATTAGACTTTATTTTGGCCCTCAAAATGACTGAGCATTCAAACGAAAACGAGATTAGAATATTTACCTTTTTCTTGTGTTGCTGGATTGTGACTATACTGTGAGGTTAATGGTACTACTGGACTAGGTATTAAACGCATTTGAGGTACATGAGGAGAACACATAGGTGACAGTCTCTGGTCACATGATCGCAAGTCACATGACTCTGATAATATCAATAGCTCAGGCTCTGGTACATTCTGAAATAACAAACACACGCAAAAAACTCAGTGTTTTTATAACTATTTTGTACCATATTCTATGTAAATTGACTACAATTACATATTCTATGTCAATTGACTACAATTACCATGACAATTTTAACTATGGTGTGATTTTTGTGTGACCTTCATGACAAAACCTGCCTCTTAAATTACTTCTCAATATGAGCTGAATGACTTTATCTGCAGTTATGGACCTATGATCTGTACCTTCGGCTATGTAAGTCTGTATTTATATGGGAAAAAAAATGGAAAAATTCAGAAAAAAAGAGGACATAGTTCAGAACCTAATCACACATGACAGGAAATCAAATAACATCTCTTGATAATTCTACAGGTCTCAGTTCCATATTGAAATACAATAATGTCTATAACTCATGCAGATTTAATTTCTTCTGTTTATCTTAAAGCCATAAACTGGAACACTAACTATTGGATTGTTAATTGGAAGTTTAATAAAGAAGGCTTAAAATGCTCTTCACTGTGTCAATTTAACTAGGTTGATCTAGTTTTCTATCTTTGTAATATCTTTCCTCATTATAATTACAACACTTAATTTCTGTTTTGTAATAAAACAAGGACCATGCTTTCATGTCAATCACTGTCACTAGCACTTCACTATCAGTATCACTTATTGTTGTTGTTTTCACCTGGATTTTAGAGAGACTTTCAAAGAATTAAGTCATTATTGTTTAGGTTTCATTATCAACAGAAAGTTCTTTTTTATTTCAATAACACAGTGGAGTCTTTACTACACTGAACTCTAAATTTATTTTTTTAAGTGATATTTTCTTATAATATCAAAAACAGAAGTTGTATCTACTGCAGATTTACCCAACATACAAAATGTTTTATTAACCACACAAATAATGCTTAATATAACTTTATTCTCAGTAGACAGTAAATGGATAGAGAGAGCTAATAAATCAAATACTGCATTCTCACTTCTTCGTATTTTTCTTTACCAAATATTGCCTATTGTCATGGCATGACAATCATTGTTCTGCAGGGTGTCCGTGTGACCCTTGAAATGACTTTTTGACCCTTCAAATTTCCAAAAGGCCTATTTTGACCCTTAGGATTTTAACTGGAGGGTCAAATTTTGTTAAACTTAAAATCATGGGGATCTAATCTTGTAGTTGGTAAAACTAAGTCAAAATGAACCTCAGGATTTCATGACTAGTCTTGAATGTGGCAAAAACAAGACGATGAGTTCCCCAATAACCTGCACATTTGTGACTTTCATATGTGCAAAAGAAAAATACTACCTTCGCACAAAAGTCTTGACCTTGACCCAAGATAAATAAGTTAGAATACCACACAAGAAATGATAACCAGAAGTAAAGTATGAAAAGGTATCAATCAATTAATGAAGGCAGAATGAACAAAAGTGTAAAAAAAATATATTTTTAGCACCAGTGACCTTGACCTCAGTAAATCCAAACACTAGTCCACCAAATGTTACAGGACCACCCAAGGTATATGGCTACCAAATATGACAAAAGTAGACTACTGTATGAAAATTATTATTACCATTGGTGACCTTGACCCCAGGAACCTAAAGCTCCAAACAAAGTTAGAGGACTGTCCAAGGTATGTGCCTTCTTAAATATTGAAGATACATTTAAATAAATGCAGGACATACTGTAGGAAAGCACAATGGAACATAACTATGTAAGTATTATGCAGTCACTGTATGTTCCCAGGTTGTTTTTTTCAGGAGGCATAACAATGTGTTTAATACAGTGAAAAGCTTTGATTTGTATTTTATCATTAGTCACATCAACAATGTCAAGGTCGTTTTCATGATATATTCACATTAACCTTCAGGTATGCATACATTAAGTTCAGCTCAACTGATATTGTATGTCATCAATTCAGCCTACTTTTCTTTTTAATCACTGTACCTTAACAATTATACAAACATATGTTTTTGATTGACAATCATTCTGATTTACAGACATTATGTGATGGCATGTAAACAGCAGACACTCTCTCACTCTCTCGCCCTGTCTCTATCTATTGGCAGGCATGTACAGCTATGCATCAAATGAGATTTTCTCAGAGTTTCTAACTTTCTACATTGTATAACAAACTAGCAGGTGGCAGTAACAAAGCCATCTTAGTCTTAAAAACATAGGCCTATGCAGTTTTTTTCTAGTTTGTTTTTTTAAAAAAGTTAAATATGTTACAATTCTTCAAATGGCTTTCTATTACAAAAAAATAAGTGACCAAAAAAGATTCAAAGTTTTCTCTAATTAACAATAGATATACAATGTATATTTACAATGTTTTTTAAACACTGGAAAATACTTGAGGAAAATTACACTCATCAGTCACCTTAAATTACTATTTATAAGAGGAAAAGGTGAAATAATATAGGTTGTAATTCTTTATATACACACTACATGTTCATTAACTTCATTTTTGTATTTCTCTTATTTAGTCATGAGAAAGCTTCTTTCCTTTGTAACGAAGCAAATATTTTCATTAATTATGATATTAATTATAAATAAAATTAATATATCTTTTTATTTTTTCACCTGTTAAAAGTAAAGTTTTTTGAAGTCGCTGAAGAAAATATTATTTTTTGGATAAGAAAACTGACTATTATATAAATAGCATTTACAATTACAGACACACATAAAGACATATATGGCAATACCCTTACAAAGTTGAAATGAAGCTTACATTTCTGCTGGAGATAAATATAAGTTTAGCAAAATTGGCTTTTTAAAATGTTTATACATGTAGGTCAACTTGTTATCTATTGATTGATACAAATACGAGTGTTTACTATTTATCTATCGAAAATCATGACAAGAAAAACAAATATACAATGTCCTATTTACTACCGGGGTACTCTTAAAAGACTAAAACTTTATTTTTAAAATATCTACAAGCCACACTGAAAAATTGCTAGCCCTTAAAAGACATACCCATCTTTTTTATGCTAAATTTACAGCTAAATATTCTAACCAATCATTTCTTAATTGACCCAAGGTCAAAGTTTAATTCAAGTAAAATCATGCAAATGAAAACTTCATAAACATTTAGTTGTTGTACCAGAGTGGAATAGGTTGCCAGACACTATTGTGCACAAAAGCTGTATTGCCTAAAAAGTTTTGGTAAATCATTTTTATTGGGTCATTCTGAACAATAATTGTTGGGTGTCTGACCTTGACAATGAGGGGGTTACAAAAGATCTCTGATCTCGCGACCATGTGCTGGATAAAGTAAAGAAGTCATTTACATGATAATTAAAACAACTTTTACAAAGATGTCTATTAACGATATCCCTTGGTTTACATGTCTCTAGATCAAAAACTCAACATCTTTGGTCAACCTACTTTACTACTAAATGACATGTCCACCATCTGGTCAATCCACTTAACTGATCTATTTGTTTACTTTTTAACTTTAATGATATATTCTTAAAGGGAGGAAAGCCATTATGGTATAAGTTAAACATTACAATTAATATGACTTAGTGATGAAATTTGTAATTTTCTTCTAATAGGTACTACTCCTCTGACATAATAAATAAAAAATTGTCCAAACATATTTATTATTTTATTTAGATAAGTCTGAAAAAGAACAATTAATTATATCCATTTCTTCCATATATTATACTTTAAAACAGGGTGTCCATTTGACCCTTGAAATGACTCTCTCACCCTTCAAATTTCCAAAAGGCCTGATTTGACCTTCAGGATTTTAACTGGAGGGTCAAAATTTGTTAAAATCATGGGGATTTGAACTTGTAGTTGGTAAAATTTAGTCAAAATGACCCTCAGGATTTCATGGATAGTGAACACCCTGTTTAAAAGATAAAACATTACATTTTGTAAAAAAAAACAGAGCATGCATAGAAACTGATGTAGATCTGATCAATGACTCATGAAAATTTTGGCCTGTCACCAGATTCAGACCCTACTGGGAGCCCTGTCCCTGGGCAATGATTTATGTAATTTTTGTAGAGATCCACAAGGTGATGCTACATGTCAAATATATAAGCTCAGTTTCTAAGAAGAAGATATTGAAATATTTCAATTTTAAAGTCTGAAACCATTCAAATAAATTTTGTACAGTAGAGGACCACATATTAAAGGACAGGGAATTCCCGGGGATTTTTTTTAAGCGCTATATTTTTTTAATTAGACGGGGGTGGGTGCGGGAGGAGGTCTTGACCCACATACCGCGTGTCGAAAATTTTTGCCATTTTAGGTGTCAAGATACTGCTGTGGGCTGTTTTAAAACAAATAATGAAAGCTTTTCACTTGATAAACATTTTCTTAATTTTTATTATTTACTTTTTCCATTTCCAACAATTCAAATAATATAAACACAAGTTCACAACATGTGATCAACATTTATATGTATGTGTGTATCCCATTTAAATGAGTATATATTTCAGTTGTTTTTTCTTCATTAACATCATTAAAAGTGGGCCTGTCTCATTCCATGCCTTGACTGCCTTCTCAAAGTTGAAAGATTCTAATGGGGGTCCTTGAAGGGAGACGGCAAGAAGATAGTTTAGAACTTTAACAGAGAGACAATTCCTGTTTTCAGTCTTAACTCTCTTCAGGCAGCTGAATCCTCGCTCACAATCTGAAATTAATAAATGAAAGTAATCATTTATGTTAACCTCATGTCTTTTATTTATATTGTTTGTTTGCTGTGAATTTTTGAAAATTTAAAACTTCCAGCCTGTTTAAACTTAACTAAGTAAAAAAATTTATATTTGAAATGTTGAAAAACTTCTAGCAAAGTGTTACACATCTGCAACTGTCATTGGAATTTCATTAATGTTCAAGAATGAATGAATTTAATAATAATTACCTGCAGTAGAGGTTGGGAGGAGGAGACCCACAGCAGCAATTCTGTAAAGAGCTGGATGACTGGTAGAAAGGTTGCCAGTAATCCAGGTCATGGTCTGGTCGGCTGACTGATCAATCCCCTCTAGACTGGCATGTACCTGGTGCCAATGGCTGTGGCACTGCTCCATATCTACACCAAAGTGCCTGGCCAGCTCCTGTATGTCCTGACAAACCAATGCTAAGGGGTAGGACAGTAGATTGCACTTCACAAAGCTGTCCATGAACTGGCTCAATTAAAGAGGGCCTGCAAAATTAATATTTTTTTCATTTTGGCGATTCAGTGAACAGAAACAGATTACAAGATATTTTTAATTAAAAAAGAAAATGACCAATTGGCTGTCACTAAGTGGGATTGTTGATGTAAAGTTTTTGTTGTTGTTTTCACTCAGTTGCAAGTTGATAATGAACAGTCGTAAATGTTTTCAATGTTAAAGTAGCCATCAACCAAATTTATTTCTGAATATCTATGCAGTTTAATCCAAGTAAAATACGATTATCATGTATATATTAAAAAGCAAAATGATCCTGAGACAGTTTCAACGACATTGCTCACAAAAAAAACTCTTAAAATTGATAGTGAACTAGGCTTCCCTTATTCATGTTAGACATATTATTTTTTGAAATCTTAATACTACAGTACTGCTTAGACGTAACGATCATAAGAAAGTGAAAGATGAAATTGAACATTACACTTATATCAAGACAATTAACCCATTCATCCCTAAATATCAAACTGTTATATCGCATGTCAATTAATGCCAATTATATTATCAAAACAATAAAAGTTATTACACCTACCTGAAACATGTAAATATCACACATGCCGCGGTTAAATTGCACCCATCTCAATACACGGTAATTGACAACACCTGAAAGTGCACCAACAGTCGTCTGCAGACATCGATGACAGGTGTCTGTGACGTCACACAGTCTAAAGGCAATCAGTGTATCGGGTTGTGTATACGCCTAGGGTAATTATCTACACAGGACATGTATATTGGCTTGTTTATTTGGCTAATTGGGGTTAACTTATAGACACAATAGAAAGGAATATCGGTGATTTTTTAAAGCGCTATGATAATTTTAAGCGCATCGGGATTTCTTGTTCTGCAATTTTATCGGTGCCGATGCGCTAAAAGCGCCTTGGGACTTCCCTGAAGGATCATTCCTCTAAAGTTCAGTCAAAATCCATCAAGTCTTAGTGGTTTGGGAGGAAATGTTGTTTAAAGAAATTATGGATAATGATCAACTAACACTGTGACTGCCATCACAAAAGATAACCTTTGAGCACCTTGCATTAGGTAAGCTAAAATAAGTTTTCTTGCGTTTTAATCTGAATAATGACTCAGGTAAATCAGCGCTACAAAGCAGATATGTTGAACGTTTTTTTACCCCCAAGCACCTCTACCATCAATTAAAAGCATGCCCGATAATACAAGAAACACTGTTAATACAAAAAAAAACAGAGATACCTTTAAAAGTTTAGGCATTAAAAAAAGAATTGATAATGATTCAACCTACTTTAGATACAACTCACTCCAGATTAGTGATGATTCGCCAACACTTCAAAATTATCATTTAAAACATCCTTTAAAAAATCAAAACCTAAGAAATGATAAGATTAAATGTTTGTTCTGGTATATTTGTTAAATTTATACAATGTTCTCAAATTGTCACACAAGTGTGACAAGTAGTTATGGGAATTTTATGCCATAAAAAATATTGGTGCTGAAAAATCTTTGAAGTGAAATCCTGTTGCATTGAACATCTTGAAAGTTTTCTTCACAATTTCTAATAAAAAATTACTATATAAATGTCACAGGGTGACGGGGTTCTCGGGGACGCTTATTTCGGCGTCCCGTCCCGGTACGCATGTTTATATAAATTACAGCTGGACGCAAATATTTCAGAGCAAGGATTCCGCGTATGCTTAATTTTGCCTGGGGACGTGCTTTTGGACTCCAACTTTTTCAGGCTTGGGAGTCCAGGGACTCAATGTTGTAAAGTCCTAGGAAGAACCCTGGGTGAGATATATTTGTAGTCTGACAGAACTCGCACTCAGGCACCCTTGGAAAACTGTACCGCAACTCTACTGACCTCACACTATCTCCCCTTATTAGTAAACAGTTCAATACTGTGACATACACTGTCATGAAATTCATCCTTAAATATGCAAGGGGAAAAGAAAACAATGTGAAATTGGAACTATAAACCATCACTGTCCCATGTTGGGTGCCAAATGTCATAGGGTTAGAAAAATGTTGAGCCTAACCAGGACATGAACCCGGCACCCTTGGATTAACATACCAAACCTTCTGAAAAGTATATTGACATTACTGGACATTGACATTCGGTCTGGCAAACTTAGATTAATCACTAGACCAAAATGGCAAATCAGTTTTTCCTGGACTGAATTGGTATCAAAATAAACACACTCTACATATTTTAAATTTCTATTTAGGTAACATTTGCACCTGGCAGAGCACCTCCATATAGCGTCAAACACTTTGAAAAAAACTAATAATTTCCCAACCCCAAGTAAATATTCGTTCATGTGCCGTACAATATTATATCCCAATTACTTTGTAACGGAAAATTTATTCAAGAAAATTATTGGTTTCGTACACATAATACTGATAATTACTGAGTTTATAATACTTTATTTTAATTTCAAATGTTATTTAAAAGATCATTAAAGTATAAGTTAAATGTAAATTCTTTAGATTGTTAACCGACACTGGGACCAGCTCAGGCATATTTTTTCCTGGTCTGAACAAATTTTTAGCGGTCAGGTCCTTCGGACCAGCACTTTATAATTAGTGAACAGTTCAATTCTGTGACATAACAAAAAATCCTCTGTTGTGTAAATGCTTATCTTCTATGTGACACAATGTAAAATGATGAATACCTTATTCATAATTCTTTCAGCTGCCTCACTTGCTTCCCTGTAATAATCAAACATTCTTGATTTCTGATGAAAAGTAAATGCCGGGTGATTCATTGCCATTGACAACACTAGGAGAATACTGTGAATAGTCAAAGCATCCATAGAATCAATCACAGTTAAGGCCTCACAAACATGTGTTTCCAACAATTTAAAAATTATATTGGAACAACTACGGTTTGATGAATGCATAAGTGCTAAATACACTGCCATTTTAGTTCTAAATACTCTGCCATTTGTTTCACTAAATTTTGACAGTTCATGACGATTGTTTGCTTTACCCTCAGATTCTCTCAATTGGTGAAAATCCTTCTTTGCTAAATCTTCAACATACGACCCTATGAATCTTAGTTCCATAGGGAGACACATTTGTAACATTCCGCACATATAATCTATCCTTTTGTGCGGACTTAAGTTTTTAAACCATCTACAAAGATCATCTTTGCACACCATTTTAAAAACTTGGGATGATAAAATCACTGACAATTTGGTTAAAACAGGTTAAAATTCATGTTTTGACCTCAAATAATTTTCCATTCAGAACTTTACAGGAACCGACTGAACATCCGGGTTCTATTTTTTTAACCAATCAGTAGTGATTTTGACTATACTCCGTTATTCCCGTTTATCTTTCTGTACGGTAATTATGCAATCAAAAGGTGCGTTAGATAATCATTGGCACGTTACTTTCCTTTGGCATGCCAATAGACCATTCTTAATATTATACAGCTATTTTTAGAACATGAACCAGAACGAGGCATAACTGGCAAGCTGATAAGCCAGTATAAGCTGTGTATACAATGAAATCGACTTATCTTTGGTTCCTAAAATTAATTTCTCATTTGTAGAGTTATATATTAATCAAGACAAAGTTAATCCCTCTATAAAGAATTCAATTATATTTATGAGGTATCCATTTATGGTTTAAGAGGTGAGTAAGAGAAGAGATTTTTTTACTTTCGGTTTCAATTTTGCTGTCATAAAGATATTTCCTTACATAATATAAGGTTTATAGATATAAATCTGTGGTGTCTTGTATTATATAATCTTTGTTGTTCTGTTTTTTATGGATTCTTGATGCCAACATAAAGGTAATTGCAAATTGAATCTTACAGATAAGCCCCTAATGACATGTGGTAAATCTTTATCAGATGTGTATTGGGTGGATTATATCAAACATTTATTGACTCAGTTATATAGACCGTTTACTATAGTTTCTGCCTAGCCAAATTCTATACAATGTACTCATAAAGTATACATGTACTTTATGAATTTTAATTTGTACTTCCAATACTACCATTGAGCAATATAATTAAGGGAAAGGCCATAGAATACAGAGAAAGAATGAATTTTCTTGTTTATTTCAAAATTTTAATAAAGACTAAACTTTAATACTTCAATCCTAATATTATATTGTTTTTATTATCCTTTTTTATTGAAAACCAATTTAAATATACATATAAAAACCACCACATCATCACCAGTTTCAAAAAATTCAATTACATCTCAACATCTGACATGCATCCATGTAACAATGACACAAATGCGAACGTGTGCATGTTCCTTTGTAATTTCAATACAGACTCAGCTGAGTTGCAGGGTCTTTTCCTCCAGTTCAAGCCTCATGAAGCATTTAAATATATTTTTCTTCCTGTGTTTCTGTAGACCCATAAGATGTAGATGGTTGGCAATCGGTACTTGTTGCATTATCTTCTTCATCTTCATTATAGACAATGCTGAAAGATATATAATATTTTACCAAAACATATTATTTATTCAATATCAGTGAGAATTTAAATGATTTTTTTTTCTATATTAAAAGCAAATACATTTATTAAACATAAATAAGCATTATATTATATGTATTTAAATGAAATGATGAATATGTGTGTTAAATCAGTGACTTTATCATAAAAATTACCTATCAATGAGCATTTTCTTTGGTGAAAGAATTTTTCATATAAGTGGCCTTCTTAATTGGAGTTGTTTGTTCAACCAAATTAATCACTGGTGGAATAGAACCATTTTTAAGTGGAGTCCAGTTGTAATCCTCAGTTTAAAATGTTTGGAACACACCACAGTAGATTCAGTGACCTAAAATATACAACATATATTTATAATAAGGAGTGATATGGTATAACTATTAGTCAGCTTCAATCCTCTATTTGTAACATAAATTTGAACTGATAATAATTTACAATTTACAAGTTTAAATTGTTATAACTGTTAGATTAAAAGCAAGCAGTTCCCCCATTATTTTATTCTAAATATACAAAATCTGTATTTTTACAAAAATATTATTCTGTTCATAAAGTGGTCAAAGTTTACAAAATATTATTTTTAGGTGCTTACCTTTAACAATGACCCTTTATCCCTTCTTATCTTAGAAAGTTAGTCATCCATAATTTGTTGTGTGTTTTTTTAATCTTTAACCTTTAGAATATGGTAAATTATATTTACCATCAGAATAGCACATTGGCACACAAAAATGATAATAAGAACTTTTCTTTATTAACACCCGACATCGTGGCTATATAGTGAGATAAGAGTGGTCAGTGTTTTTACATTCGTGCCATTTAAACCTCGTTCTGGTTCTGGAATTCCAGGTATGCATATAATTTGAGAAGGGTCTATTGATGTGTAGGAACAAAAAAAATGAATTTATTGCTTTATGTAACTTCATTAATCAAATAAGTTTGAACTATTATAGTATGTCAAGTTTTAGCATACCAAAATTCCTTCTAGGACAACACTAAATTCATTAGAAATATACCTTAATTGAATAAAAAAATAATTTAAAAACTTAAAGGGGATTTGACTTTGTCTCAGTACATTATAATTGTTAAAGTTTATTTAGTTTTTTTTTTTTGCTTGATTGGATAATCTTGTATAATTTATTTATATCTTATCATCTGATTAAATATTATTTTACTTTTTACATACATATTTTTTTAAATACAAAACTTTTGGGGAAGTTTTTGTTGCGAAGACCTTTTTTTATATGTTGCTGTTGTCTGGAAAAATTTTGATAGTCCAATGAACAACTGCATGATTAGTAAACTGTTGATGCTAAATTGCAGTGTTTATACAACTGATTGAATAGTGATGTCATACTGTTAGTTGATGGTCTCAGTGTTTATACAACTAATAAGGTGACAACATTACTGTTAACACCATAATTACATAAGTTTGTTTATTGGTTACTGTTTGATAAATTGATAAAGAAATAATCTAAAAGACTAATAGATTCTATACACATTGTTTTGCATTTCATAGTTTTAGACTTACAAAAAATAATAAATATATTCAATAAATTTTCATTTTTATGTTATTCTATTATCTTTTTTACCTAATAAAAATAGAATTTTCTCACGTCGTTAAAAATAAAATTCTAGAAATTTGTCTTTCATTTAAACCTCTCATCATCAACCCATAATTAAATGTGTTATCTTCTAATAATTAATCATATGTCCTCATTGAAAGCTAATAACATGAATAATTCAAAACACTGTTTAAACAGAACAAAATTCACTTTTCTGAACAGATACTATACTGTTTAGATTATATTATTTACACATTCTGTAACATTTCATTTGTTTTTCTTTAAATTCATTAATTATTATTAACAAAACACTTGTGATAAACACTTGTGATGTATGGGAAACTTTATTAGTCCCCTAACGGACTATCATTCCCCTCGAGTTCTGTTTTCTTGTCGTCCGCTCCGGTATTGGTCTATTCAATAAATATTGTCAAGTTTGAATCTTTTCCACTGCCAGTGTTTATCTAATTTTGATTTGAACTCATTTACATTCTTGGATAAAACTATTTCACTGGGAAGTAGGTTCCATTCGTTTACGACTCTATAAGCGAAGGAATTTTGTCTTATTGCCTTTAGTGGTCTTAACTTTTCTAATTTATTAATATGTCCTCGGATTTAATGATTTGCAACAGATAATTTGAACAACTTTTCATTGTCAAAATCGTCTATTTTGTGGAGAAGTTTAAAAAACTTGTATCATATCTCGACGTTGGCGTCTATAATCAAGAGTTGGTAAATACCCTCAATATCAATAAAATCAAACATAAAATTTAATTTCCCCTAAATATTACTAACAAAAATAGTTGTTAACTTTCCTTAATTGTTATCAACATTTAAAAGAAATAGGAGTGAAACGTCCATACAATTACAAATTGGGAGTGAAACGTCTAGATGTGAAACGTCTTGGGAGTGATAAACATGATGCCGACTTGATTGCCGTAACCGATAAATTCATTAACAATGAAGAACTATATGGTCATTCACTCACGCTTGATTACTCTTAATCAGTATCATGTAGAAAGGGGGAGCACTACGTATTTACAGAAAACGAAGAAATTATTTAAACACGCAAAATGACATTAATATTGTAGTCCAGATACAATGTGTGATCAGTAATAACATATTTGCTTTTTTATAAACTTTGCTTCTTTTGGTCAATGATCACAATTATACTGTTTTGTGTCGTCTGCTACTAGTAACTGTGTTTACCTCTTCTTCCTGATATCAAAATGGTGCTGTCCATAAAACAAAATGGCATGCTCCATATACATTCTGAATGCTTTGGATTTGTAGTTGAATTTTAATATTGGCACGCATCGGTGAGTTTGATCAAAACCATTTATCTTAATCAGTCCTTTTAGAGATTTCTATCATGTGCATCATGTTTTATGCAATTGTTTATTGGTAATTATATATGTACGAGTATATATATATATATACATGTAGTTAGTACTCATTTGTAGCTTCATATCTTTCATAATCTGGAAGAACAATTTCAAAATAGCTAAATATCCATGCTATGTGTATTTTAATAAATGTGATGACTTCTGTATCTACTGTGATGTAGGCCTAATTAGAAGTACAAGTACACAATTGAAATTCTTATATTAAATGATTTTTCACTGGAGGAAAGAAATTGAATAGATGTATACTGTATGGAAAGTTTAAATGTTGTATCAGGGCTTTTCAGGGCAAAACTAAGTGAAAATGAATGTGTTGGACAGCATCAATCATTTTATTGAGAAGAAAGCTTCGGGACCTGACAAAATGTTCATAATTAATCTTTAAAGAAACTGTGAAATGGTATCAGATATTTAATTTTAGATTATTTTTTCTTTGAACAATGGACTTGTTCCAGTCGATGGGATTCTGCAAATGGTGTGCCAATATTAAAGGGTGATTGTTCTAAACCCACTATTGACCATTGCTTTAGCTGTTGTTTTTAAATGATATACACATAGTCATATCCAACATAATGAAATATCTAAATTCTCAATATATCTTTCATGAGAACTAAAATGATTCAGTGAAAAGCGTTCATGTGAATACCAGCTACTTCTTACAACAGACAATTTCAAAAGACATCTTAAAATGACATAGCAATTCTGGACTTTTCATATGCGTTTAACAAGGTCTTACAATCCTTACCTTCTAAACTTGAATTTTATGGTATTTGTTACACTACAAGAATGTTGATGATAAAGATCAACAATTAACTCTAATATTCACACAAGAAACAACAACAACAACTCTCTTTTGTGTGCATAATTATAGTGTTTTCTTTGTTTGTTTGCATATATGACTTTTATGCTTATAAAAAAAGTGAAATATAAAGTGAATTCAGATTTCTTTAGCTTAATCAATCCGCTCTTGAGTCTATCTCTTGTAGTTTTTTGCCTTGCTATGTGCTTTACATGTTCAAGTTGGCCTACAGTCTTAATGAATATGGGCTCAGATAAGTATCAATTATATATTTGCATGCTTCATATAGAGAATATAGAGGGAATGTATTTTGTGGTGTTCAATCTTTTTTGTGACACGGAATGGTACGTAATTGAGAAAGGCTTTACTCCCGGCCTCATGCGGAAAACCTTTACCTTTATCCATGATTGCACGTTGCACGTTGTTTAGAAATCTTTAAATTACTGTACTGAAGAAGAAATAAGTGAAATAACGGTTTGTATTGAACTTTTGTCAAGTAATTTGGAAATGCAGCACAATAATCTTGTCATGGTGGCAGGGTGAGGTCATTAGACCAAGTGCCTGTGCCAAGGGTTGCCTACATGTATCTTTTTTTTATAGAAAAGAATTGGATGAGGGGTGAAGTGTCTTACTGATTTTTGGGGGTGAAGTGTCTTAAGGGGTGAAGTGTCTTCTAAATTTGAGGAGTGAAGTGTCTGGAGGGTGAAGTGTCTTGCTACCCATTTTTATACCCCCAAAAACGAAGTTTGGGGGGGTATATAGGAGTCACCCGGTGGTCGGTCGGTCGGTCGGTCGGTCCAGACGTCCGTTGCATTTTCCTTGTCCGGAGCATAACTTGAAAACTAATGGTTGGAATTCAATATAACTACATACAATAGTCAAGCACATTGAGAGAAGTGCAGTGCACAAGAACCATAACTCTATCTTGACTAATTACAGAGTTATTGCCCTTTGTTACTTTTCCTTGTCCGGGGCATAACTTGAAAACTACTGGTTGGAATTCAAAACAACTTCATACAATTGTCAAACACAATAAGGGGAAGTGCAGTGCACAAGAACCATAACTCTATCTAAAGTAATTACAGAGTTATTGCCCTTTGTTGCTTTTCCATTGCTTTTTTTTTTGTCCGTTGCATTTTCCTTGTCCGGAGCATAACTTGAAGACTAATGGTTGGAATTCAATATAACTACATACAATGGTCAAGCACATTGAGAGGAAGTGCAGTGCGTAAGAAACATAACTCTGTCTTGACTAATTACAGAGTTATTGCCCTTTGTTACTTTTCCTTGTCCGTGGCATAACTTGAAAACTACTGGTTGGAATTCAAAACAACTTCATACAATTGTCAAACACAATAAGGGGAAGTGCAGTGCACAAGAACCATAACTCTATCTAAAGTAATTACAGAGTTATTGCCCTTTGTTGCTTTTCCATTGCCTTCTTTTTTTTTGTCCGGACCATAACTCGAAGACTAATGGTTGGAATTCAATATAACTACATACAATGGTCAAGCATATTGAGAGAAAGTGCAGTGCATAAGAACCATAACTCTATCTAAAGTTATTACAGAGTTATTGCCCTTTATTACTTTTCCATTGCTTTCTTTTGTTCGGACCATAACTTGAAGACTAATTGTTGCAATTCATTATAACTTCATACAATGGTCAAGCACATTGAGAGGAAGTGCAGTGCACAAGAACCATAACTCCATTTTGACTTATTACAGAGTTACTGCCCTTTGTTTCTTGTCCTTGTCCAGAGCATGACTTTAAAACTACTGGTTGGAATTCAGAACAACTTCATACAATGGCCAAGCACAATAAGGGGAAGTGCAGTGCACAAGAACCATAACTCCATCTTGACTAATTACAGAGTTATTGCCCTTTGGTACTTTTCCTTGTCCAGAGCATAACTTGAAAACTACTGTTTGAAATTCAGTACAACTTCATACAGTTGTCAAGGACATTAAAAGGAAGTGCAGTGCACAAGAGCCATAACTCCATTTTGACAAAATACAGAGTTACTGCCCTTTGATACTTTTCCTTGTCCGGAGCATAACTTAAAACGTTCTGGTTGGAATTCAAAACAACTTCATACAATGGTCAAGCACAATAAGAGGAAGTGCAGTGTACAAGAACTATAACTCTATCTTCAGTATTTATAGAGTTATTGCCCTTTGTTCTTTTTCTTTGTCTCTCTGGACTTATTACAGAGTAATTCAATTAAACTTCATCAATGGCCAACCACATTGAAAGGAAATGCAACATACATGAACCACAATTATCTTTAATTGCCCACAACCATAACTCTATGTTTCAATTCTATTACAAGGTATTCTGTTACTAGTAACATCCTCATTTCCGAAGCAGACTTGTGGGGGTATTAATCACATTTAGTGATAGTTCTAGTTTTTTAAGTCAGAAGTATATGACTCCATTCTGGCTGGGACAGAAAGTTATGTTCCGTCCCAGATTCTGGCAATAGTCAAGTTAACTAATCAACAACCCTGTTATAACACTGCTTATAACTCTTATCAACATTATAATGCATGTGGATCCTGCTGCTAAACGCACCCCTCATTACAATAAACAAAAAAATGTATTTTTACACCAGTCACAATTGAAATGTAACATATTGTGCTATGTATGTAACAGTGCTATTGCTTGTTACATTTTAAGATCAAACTCCCAGCTAAACAAGCTTGATTGTAACACACAAGACTAACCGTAAAATTTTTGATAATTCTCTCACAGTAATTTTTTTGATTTTTCAGAGACAGTATGAAAATAGTACAAGTTGTATCAATATTCATTACTGCAGGTTAAATAATATAAGCTAACTGCTTATATGATTAAATGCAACTTATGGTAAAATTCAGGGCAGTCTGATGACTTTCAGTTTTCACTTTTTACAAAAATTTCTAAGTCATCATACAAAGATGAAACTTACCACATTGCCTTTGTTAATGTAAAAAATCAATAAACCAACTCGTCAGAAGCTGCAGATTTTAGTATTTAACTTGAAACAATAAATTTCAATTTGAATTATTTTATTATAATTATTTTTCTCCTATTTTGCCATGTTTATCAATTCCTTTTCAATACCATGATATGAAGTGTTAGACACTTTCTTCATAAAACCAACATTTAGTGAGGTCGGTCATTTCCCTGTAACTGGGTATTGATGTGGTCTAATTTATGATCCATAAATATCACATTTCTCTTGGGTAAAATGATTCAGAAAGACAACTATCGTAAACAGTAATCATTTTTTAGGTTATTACATTTTTTTAAATTAAATAAGATGGTTACTATTTATAGATTTTTTAAAAATTAACCTCAATCACACTTGTCAAAGGTCGCGTAGACCACATGTAAATTTATAGCTTCTATATTGATTTTTTAGGGTGTAACTACAGATGTACAGGCGATAACTTGACACTTAGTATTCCTAAAAAATAATTTGAATGACAATGTTTTAATAGGAAAAATAAATGGCAAATCTGAAGTTAAAGTAGCTACACTGAGGTCCAAAAGCCCAAAACAAAAAAATGGTCTTTGGTTTCATACATGAAACATGACTGATATAAGGTTTTAAGTCATCTTTTTCAGAAGGGATTAAGTAATTGATATATTGCATTATTGTCATATTAATTAACAGATACATCTATAAAGTGTTTCAAGAATTTTATTCTAAATTTTATCAATACAGAAGTAAAGCTTGGTCATGGGGAAAAAGAATAAAAAGGAGAAGAAAGGTCAAGGTAAAGAAAAGACAAAACAAAAGGCTGAAAAAAATGCCAAGAAACGAGTAAAGAAAGAACTTGCAGAAATAGGGGAGGTAAGTGATGTTAAGTTATTTTCTTTTTTAAAGGGAGATAAACAAGTATAGCCTTTTTCATGGATTTTATTTATTTTATAGTACAGTGAATCCAAGTCTTAATATCATTGCTGAAGGGGAGCAGTGGCCTAGTGGTTAAGGTGCCAGCCTTTCAACCCAGGGATCATGGATTTAAGCCCAAATCGGGTCACAACCATGTTTCTTCATATGTTGGTTCCAGGAAGCACACTTGAAGTGATTAATAAAAGTTGCAAGAACTTGTTTTACAATCAAGCTTAAAAATAAATATGTTTAATCATTGCTTTTTTTTTTTAAGAAAAAAAGATGCAAATATATTAAATGCTAAAAATGAAATACTGATAATGATGTATAATAAAAATAAGTAGAAGAATATCAGTGTTCTGTTGAAAGTGATGTTGTTGTTTTCAGGATGATATTGAGAAAATGATAAAGGAATTTCAAGAACAAGACAAGAAGAAAACTCAGGTGATTGAGGAGAAATGTTTGCCGCCTTCACCAAGGTGATAAATGTTTTGCTTAAAATAGTGAAATTACAATTTTGAAATAACTCAATTAGATGACAATGGAGAAATACAATAGGTCAGCACTAATGCTGGTTGAGGTTATTTATTTTCTACCGGTTTTGGTTCTATCAAACCTTCAATAGGATATAACAAGCTGAAAAACCTTAAAATTAATACCAGTACACATAGAGAGTGTTGAAAGTCAGTTTCAAATATATTTAGTCTCTACTTGGTCTGGTATAACTAGGAGCTGTAAAAGTGGTTAGATATATGAATGATACTGACTTAGGACTGTTACTGATTAAATTGGTCTTTATAAAACATTTGGTTTATACAAATTGATTTCAGTTTGATTGTGTTGGAAGCCATAAGCTTATTGAGACACTCTCGAATCAGTTCCTTGAAGCAATCAGTACAAAGCAAAGAGTGTAAAGTTTCTTGCTCACGGAAACATTTGAATGTTGATCATAACTAAGTAGACTGATATCACATGGTGCATGCATAATATTAACATTGTATAATGTTTGGCTTAGCCAAACTATCTTGAGATATGCACGGAAGATTTTATAACATTTGCTCCATTTTGATTGCAGGTGCAATTTGTCTTTTACTGCACATCCCGATAGAGATGAATTGATCATGTTTGGTGGGGAATATTTTACAGGAAATAAGGTCTGTTCTAGTTTTCTTTGTGTTTTTTAGGCTTTTTCAAGTTTACCTGTTATTCTTTTGCATTAGTTATATTTGTGACCAAAAGCAATCTGTCCCCAGAGAAGAGTAAGGATCTTCGAAGGTCTTGTAGTAAAAATTTCAAGTAACATTTCAAAAGAATACCCAATGGAACATTTCTATTGTTTTTATCAATATTTGTAATAATGATGGAAAATATGCCCATTGTAGACCTATACACTAAAATATAATGTAGTAAATCATTATGCTGAAAAATATATGAATAGCAATAAAAATCAGGCATACTATGTGACAAAAAAAATATGCATTTTTTTCCCAGATGTACATGTACAATGACCTACTTATTTATAACATAAAGAAGAATGAGTGGCTGAAGATATCGGCACCAAATTGTCCCCCACCTAGAAGTTCACATCAGGTTAGTTGAGTCACTTATTTTACACAGGTCAGAGGTTATAAAGACCTTATTAAGCTCAAACTCAGATCTGAGGGATTTGATTGGTCAGAAAATGGCACAGGATGTACACTGACCAATGAAAGTCCTAAGATTTGAGATAAAACTCGTTAAAAAATTAAATGTATGAAGCTTGTACTGCAGTAAAATAAATATCTGTAAATGTTTATTTAGCCAGAATAATATTTATAAAGATTTATTCAGCCTTTAATTGGGGCTTTAAATACTTACAGAACAAGAGTTTTAAAACCAAACCTGTTTAATGCATTGCTTAAATTGTTGTACATGTATATAACATTTGTCCTATATACACAATTTTTTTGGTTGTAACATTTGCCATCTTTTAACTTTACGTTAATTTAAAATATAAGCGCTTGCAAAAGAAAAATAAATAAAAACAGGAAAGGTGTATTTGAGAGGACTACTTGAAAGTAAAGAACTGAGTGATTACTTGGAAAGACAGATAAATTGAGTCTTGTGTAGCAATTTTGTGCACTAAATAGTATATATTCAATTATGCATTTGATGAATCATTTATTTTCTTATTAAGGCAGTTGCTCTGAGGCAAGGTGGTGGTCAGTTGTGGATATTTGGTGGAGAATTTGCCAGTCCTACACAGTCACAGTTCTACCATTATAAAGATCTCTGGTTATTTCATCTGAAGGAAAAGAAATGGGAAAAAGTGAGGTAATATAAAGACTAATATATTTCACAATAAATTTTGGGTTATGCATAAAATAAAAAAAAAATTCAACCTTTAGTCTACTGGGGGGTGGGGGGGACTGTATATAATCATGGGACTGGTGCTGGCCAAAATCAGCCAGCACAACCGCACATTCTGATCATGGTCTGCACTGTTCCCTTTTCCGTCACTACATATTGTAAGATTTTTTATTTTTCCTCAAAATTGTGAATGGTTTTGTAGAGATTTAAAGCTGGACAAATCCATTTAAGGTATTTAGGTAAAGGTAAAAAAAATAGATTGAAGATTATTTACATGTTTCGGAAGCCGGGGGGGGGGGGGGGGGGGGGGGGGGGGGGGTTGTATGGTGTAGTTTAAGCTCCGGATCATGGCAGTAAGCCATGTTTGTTTTTGAAATGCTGAAATATGATACATCATGTATATATGTTGTGTTTATGTATTCATACATTTATTATGCCCCCGCCATGTAATGGACGGGGCATATAGTGTTACCCTGTTCCGTCATTCTGTCATTGCGTCATCATCAGTTTCCGTTCATTATCTTAAGAACAGTTGCACACATTCAACTCAAATTTGACATATGGATATGTCATGAGAAAATACAGGTCAAGTTCGAATTTGGTCATGGTTCGATGTTTTTTGGCAGAGTTATGCCCCTTTTACTTCGAAAATAATATGAAATTTCAGTTTCCGTATATTATCTCCCCAAAGGTACAACACATTCAACTCAAACTTGACATATGGATATGTCATGAGAAAATACAGGTCAAGTTAGAATTTGGTCATGGTTCAATGATTTTTGGCAGAGTTATGCCCCTTTTACTTTGAAAATAATATGAAATTTTCAGTTTCCGTTCATTATCTCCCCAAAGGTACAACACATTCAACTCAAACTTGACATATGGATATGTCATGAAAAAAATACAGGTCAAGTTAGAATTTGGTCGATGATTTTTGGCAGAGTTATGCCCCTTTTACTTTGAAAAACAATATGAAATTTTCAGTTTCCGTTCATTATTTCCCCAAAGGTACAACACATTCAACTCAAACTTGGCATATGGATGCATCAAAGGAATGCGCAGGTCAAGTTCAAATTTGGTCATGGTTCAATGATTTTTGGCAGAGTTATGCCCCTTTCACTTTGAAAGTAATATGAAATTTTCAGTTTCCGTTTATTATCTCCCCAATGGTACAACACATTCAACTCAAATTTGACATAATTATGGATATGTTTTTGGAATGCCCAGGCCAAGTTCGAATTTGGTCATGGTTCAATGATTTTTGGCAGAGTAATGCCCCTTTCACTTTGAGAATAATATGAAATTTACAGTTTCTGTTCATTATCTACCCAACAGTGTTACATATTCAACTTAAATTTGACATATGGATATGTCAAAGGAATGGGCAGGTCAAGTGGAATTTGGTCATGGTTTGATGCTTTTTTGGCAGAGTTATGTCCCTTTCACTTTGAAAATAATATAGATACATCTTAGGAATAAGCAGTTTAAGTTTGAATTTGGTTGTGGTTCAATGATTTTAGACAAACTTATCTTTCCTGAATGTTGAAAATTTTTTGAACTTTCAGTTTCAGCACTCATACTTTTAGCCATTATTTTGGCTACAAATATGCAATATGCTATTTTTAAAAGGTTAAGACTGAATAATTTCAGTGCCTTGAACATCGTATGAAAATGGTTTGTGTTAACATTGAAAAGCTTTAAGGGCTTTGAACTTAAAATGAAAAAAATAATTAATGCACCATCTGAAATTTTGGCTGCATGCGGGGGCATCCGTGGCATGATGACACATTTTTAGTTTTCTTTAAATTACAAAAAAAATGTGTATGATCTGTTGTTTCATTTTTGGTCATTTTTGTCCTGATTGAATGACCCATTTTAAAATGAAACATGCTAAAATAATTTTCTGTTAATATGTTACGTAAATAATAATGTTATGAACTTTTCCTAGTATTTAATGTATACAATATTATTCCAGTGCTCCTGGTGGGCCATCAGCAAGAAGTGGGCATAGGATGGTGCAATGTAAAAAGCAGCTTGTAGTGTTTGGTGGATTTCATGATAATATCAGGTCAGTATACGCATTCTTGGTATTTCAGAGAGTTTTTAGGACACTTAGCATAATATACATACTTGTGACCAAATGTTATCATTGCTTTTGTCCATTGAAACTGTTCAGATTTTGAAATTTTTGTTTGTTAAAGATTGTGGGATTTTCTATATGCTTTCAATTAATTGGTGATAATCTTACATTTTTTTCCAAGGATGACATTTGACAAAATAATTTTATGAAAAGTTTTTGAAATAATTATCAAGAACTGTTTGTCTCTACTTCAATGTATTATTATTATATATATTCAAATTGACTAAAGATTTCATTTTCACATTGATTTCAGAGACTACAAATATTTTAATGATGCATATGCCTTCAACCTGGACACCTATACTTGGACAGCTTTAGTGACCAGTGGAATTCCTCCTGCACCAAGGTCCGGTTGTGTCCTGGCCCCAGCGTTAGACCAAGGGAGGATCATTGTGTATGGAGGATATAGTAAAGAACGTATCAAGAAGGATGTAGATGCTGGAAAAGTTCATACAGACATGTTTGCTCTAATGCCTGAAGGTATGTGTAATATATAGACTAATTATTGATAAACTTTTATGAGCCACTAGATGATAAGCCTCGCCTAAATTCACCTGGTGTCACCGCATTGTTAACTGATTTAGAAGGGCGACTGCGGCCAATTTCTTAAGTTGTTGAATTCAAACCACTTGCCCCTCACTGCTGTGGGTTCGAATCCTGATGGGGTCTTCGAATTCTTTCATTTGAGAAAGCTATCCAGGTAGCTTATGGAACAATAATGATAATACTAATGTGCACGTTTGTGTCTGAAAAAATACATGGAAGGACACCGGACGTCTTCCTCTACCAGTAAAAGCTGGAAAGTCACTTAATGACAGAGTTGGTGCGATGTGAAACCCAACAAACAATGCAAAAAACAAAACAAAAAGTGAATAGATTAAAAAACAGATAGCGTTTGAACTCCCTACCCAAGCTGTCAAGCAACCATAAAATGGACATTGTAATATGTATAAAAGCATATATTTAATCTATATTTTGTTTCATTGTTTTTTAACATATTTGTTCCATTAGAAACCTCTTTATATTTAAAATCTGAACGTTTTTTGTTAAATGCTTTTATTAGTCAATGATTTAAGATTCAATTAATCATGGTTCTTTTATAATAAATATATTCTTCTTAAAGGAAAAGTGAAAGAAGGGACACAACCAACAAAATGGAAGTGGGTCAATGTTAAACAATCAGGGTCAAGGCCATCACCTCGTTCTGGTCTATCTCTAGCTACAGTAAGCAATAATAGGGCCGTCTGCTTTGGTGGAGTGTTTGATGAGGTAATAATTGTTTGATTCTATTGGTTTCTTTACCAAAAGCCTCACCATTTGTTAAGTTCATAATTCTTTTTCTATAGAAAAAGTAATAATTAAGATGAATGTTTACATGGTATGATCACACTGAAAATTATACAACTGAAATTAATGCTGTTTAAACTTATGGCAAGCAAGATCAACGTGTCAAGTCAATCTAAGTAATTGTTTCATGTGAGGAAGCCACCTTAAATTCTTTGGAAGGTTGATAATTTTACACATCAAGATTTCTACCAGTCCCAGTAAAAATTTTCAAGATGTGTGATCAGTATCATAAAAGGAATTTTATTATTAAAGGATATGTATTTGGTTATAGTGAATATTGTTTTACATCTTGATTTGATTATATAATATAGGAGGATAATGATGATGAGCTTAAGGGAAAATTCTACAATACACTGTACTTCCTGGAACTAGATAAAGGCAAATGGTTTGAAGGAGAAATGAGGTAAATATGGCAAAAATATTCAAAATAAATATATGACATTTATAAGTATAAGCTAGGAGTCAACAGCTTAAAAACTGTTTTAATGACACTACAGTATTAATTCTGCCTTTACTGTTTTATGAAATTTTCTGTAAACCTGTATCAAGCCAAATGCTTTACTATTGGAAAATAGTAAGAAACTATTGGAAAATAGTAAGGAGGTTAAGAGATCTGAAAAAAAAATTCTGTGGGACTTTAGATGAATCTTTTTGTCATTTAAAGGGGCAAGAAGTTAACAGAAAAGAAGAAGAGAAGAAGAAAAAAGGATGAAGATTCTGCAGGTGCCGGGGTTGACGATGTTGATGACAACGATGAAACTGATGATGATGATGATGATGATGATAATAGTGATGATAATGAACAAGAGATGGATGTTGCTGATACAGATATAGAAAAGATGTCAATTAACTTTGAAACTGATGACAATAATAAAAGTAGTGAAACAAATGGTGGAGCAAAACCTGACATGGATATAGATTCTGCTTCAGGAAGTACTCAAGGTGCTTCCTCAGTTACTATGGAAACTGAATCTGAAAACACCATGGAGACCGAGGAATCTGTTTTTAAACTGACAGTTGGTCCACAGAGTAGTTTGTCAGATGAAACTTGTGATAAGGTTAAAACAACAGAACCTGTTAATGTATTCACACCATCAGCACGTATGAATACACTGTTAGTTGTGAAGAATGGTCTGTTGTTTTTATATGGTGGTATTTATGAGGTTGGCGATAAACAGTATACTTTAAGTGACATGTATTCTTTGGACATCAACAAAATGGAGGAGTGGACTATTTTGATTGAAAGTGACTTGAAAAATCAGGTACATTATGAATTTAATTTTAAATTTTATTACAGTAAAGTGACATATTGCTTATTTCCTGATGTCAGGTTGAACTGAATTAGTAATATACATATATTTCAAAAGATGTTAGAGTGTTATATTATTTTAATGTCTACTTGACACCATATATATTTTGATGACAATAATACCACTTTAATGTATTTGTTACATCCTTTTTGATAATTACTCTGGCTTTTGTACAGGTTTTTTAAACAAATCAAAAAGTATTTTTGCATATTTGTAGCTTCTCTTTGTCTTTTTAGAGAATCATACATACTTCTCTATTCCTGAAGAAACAGCTGCTATGTCCTTAAAGATGCAAGTAAAAAGCATCTGTATGGGAATGAAGTATAAAAATAACCACCAAAAATTATTACTTATTCTGGTTTGAGCATGAACCTGCTCTCCAATGTATAAGAAATAACCAGTCTTGATATATGTACATACATGTGTGGTTTATATTGATAGGTGTGGGAGGAGTCTGATTCTTCATCAGATGAGGACGATATGGAAGGCGGGGCTAAATGTGCGAAACGCAAACCTAGCGATTCTGATGGTACGGAATTATTGTTTTTTATTTTAAAAAAAATTATGTACTTACATGTACAGTTAGATATAAGATGCAGAGAAAATTAGTTTAAAGTTTTCTTAATTTTTGAAAAATCAATGAACTAATCCTGCTGAGAATCATAATAATTGAGATGCGTCATGACAAAACCAACATAGTGGGTTTGTGACCAGCATGGATCCAGACCAGCCTGCGCATTCGCTCAGTCTGATCAGGACCCATGCTGTAGGCTTACAAACCCTATAACAAGTAGAGAAACTGATAGCGAACAGCATGGATACTGATCAGAAAGTATATTCTTTCTTGAGCAGGCAATTTTTTGTGCTTGTCCTGCTTCAGATATGAAATAAAGGCATGTTTATCTTAGGCCTGTAAAAATGAAAGTAAGAAAATTGAACAGGGTGCAGTACTATACATATCTGATGCACTAATAGACTTGACTGCATTGTTTGCAATGGCCTGTCAAATTCACTTCCGATACTGTGCATTGGAGAAGAAAACTTTTATTTAAAAGATTTGATATCTTTCATTCTAATCCATTTCTATCTGTGGTATATAATAAAGCTGAATCTGTATATCATGTATTGTATACATTCTGGAATAAAATATGTTTAAACTAGTCTAATTGTATAATTGATACATAAAATATATTTCCATTCTTTCAGAGTCTGATGATGACGACGACGATGATGAAATTGATATAGATTTTAGTGATGCCCCAGAGAGACCAGCTTCTGAAGCAATTAAAGATTATTTTGAAAGAACTAAAGACTACTGGCTGAAAAAAGCCAAAGAATATTGTGATTCAGAAGATATGTCATTGTCCGAGAAAAAATTAGAGAAATTAGCCAAAGAGATGTGCCAAGAATCATTTAGTTGAAACAATTATGTGTTATGGTTATTAGCAATTAATAAATTTTATCGGATACAAATGGGTGCTTTTCTATGTTTTTTCCAAGTGTTAAAAGGTTATGATTGTAAAACATGCAGAAGTGGAAATCATATAAGCATAAATGGTGTTGCAATATTTCATAGGTTAAATAAACAAGTTTTTGGTCACTACTAAAGCATTAACAAGGGTCAGTCATATTGATGCAGCTTCGTATAAAGCATTACTGATACATGTAATTTTATTAATTACATGAAAAGTGTTCAATAGTTTTCATTTCAACCTTGATGATCATACTGGGCATTGATTTGCATATTTGTGACTATATAAGCCAGGTCTGAATGTTTTGTTTGTTTTGTTGCATTTTAAGTCACAGTCATACAGTGACTTTCCAGCTTTACTGATGGGGGAAGACCTCTGGTACCCTTTCATGCATTCTTTCACGTTCCATAAGCTAGCTGGATAGCTTCCTCACATGAAAGAATCAAGTCTCATGAAAGAAGGAGCAAGCGGTTTAAAGTCAATCACCTTTACCACTCATCCACGGATACCCAATGTTTGAATTTATTTTGCACTTTAGAAGGTTTATACTTGACACCAGTGAGGTATGACCATGCAATGTCTAAAGAAGCTCGTTATATTATTACATTATGTATGGCAATGCTTTATACTATACTATATGGCCTTCATAACATTTCAAGTGAAAACATTTCTTTCTCCTATGTTGAGTTTCCTGGGCTAAAATCTGTTGGAAATGACCAGTCAAGTTAAAAATAATCCCACGCGCCCCCCCCCCCCCCCAAAAAAAAAAAAATGTTATAAAATTTCTACTTGTGAAAAAGGAACAACAAATTATTCATTCAAATTTGTTAAATTTTATTTTGAAATGTTTCTATGAATAATTAAATATACAGTCTGTATTTCCTATCGGCTCTAGGTATGTTTTTTTGGCTGAGCATAATTATGTAAGCATTTTGAAGTAAACAGTGAACAGGACTTGGATTTTATGAAAAAATACAACAAAAGTCAGATTGTAATTAATTTTATTGCATTAACAAATAAAATATTCTATCATCAACTGAATAATTAACAATAAATATTTATTATCTAAACTCAAGAGCATTATTTTATCTTTAATATCAATAAATAATAAAACAGTTTGCTCATTTGATTAAATTAAGAATAACAGTTAATTTACAACACATTGCTAAGTTTATCTAAAACACAATAAAAAACATTACTACATTCTTACAATATATCACAATTAGAAACAATTGAGACATTTACAAATGGAAATATAAGCAAGTACAAGACAACTGGTGTCTGTAATAAATTAAGCATCTGTATAATAACAAATTATCATTCATACTTTCTGGTACCCAATAAATAATAAAGTGTGTAATTTGCAAGAGTAAAAAAAAACTGATTAAAATGCTTATCCATTCATACATTTGTCGAGTTAAAAATGTCGAACAGTATTTGCAATATCAAAATACAACAATTTAGCAGTTTTAACAAAAGGTTCTAGTCAGGCTTCACTTGTGTGGTGACAAGTCTGTTCTATATAGTATATGCTGGTAACAAAGATCTATCATCATCACGAGAAAACCAAGGATGAACAAGCATTTGATAGTATTGCGGGCAATACAGTAGTCCCCTACCGGTCCCTCAAAAAGTTCTTTAATTGTCATACACTCCTGTGTATTGCCATTTATAATGAATTTGAGGATGAAGTCTGTATTTGAAAATATCAACCACAAAACATAATAAAATAAGTTTGTCTATATCACAGTAATGTGTTAAGTTTCCATGCTTAGTAAGGAAATTATGTTTATACAACCTTGTCATATTATTACGATGTGGGATTTTAAAGTAAATCCTATAAGGAATGAAGAAGTTGAAGTGAAAATACCAGTTTCTCGAAAAAGTTCAAGGGGGACATAATTCTGGAAATAGTCTTGCTAGAATATTTAACCTTCTCAAAAATGTCGAGTGATAATAAGAAACATATATATGAAGTTTGAAGTAGATACATTAGGAAATAAAGAAGTTATTTAAAAAAGACAACATTTTTTCCCCTAAAAAATCTAAGTTCAAGGGAGGTAATACTGATATTTTTTGTGCTAGAGTTATAAACCTTGTCAAATATGATGTGGTTGATGAGCAGAAACTTATATTTAAAGTTTGAAGTAAACACCTTAAGAAATAAAGAACATATAGTGAAAAAGCTGAAAAATTTAAATCAGAAATCTTGAAATTCAGGATATTTGTTGCCATAGCAACCAGAATTTTCAACATAGGAAGAAAAGAAAAAGATGTGCATAATCTCCAGACTGCCATCTACCAATATTTCAAGTTTCATAAAAATATTTTCAGTACTTTTTGAGTTATCACTGGATCCAGTTTATGTGTTAAATTTGCCATATTTTCAGACTATTTGTTGCCATAGCAACCAGAATTTTCAACATAGGAAGAAAAAAAAAAGACGTGCATAATCTCCATACTGCCATCTATCCATATATCGAGTTTCATAAAAATATTTTCAGTACTTTTTGCGTTATCGCGGGATCCAGTTTTGTGGACGGACGGACAGACGGACGGAGGGTAAACCTAAAGTCCCCTCCGGTTAAACCGGTAGGGGACTAAAAAAAAAATAAAAAAATTATACCACTTATATGCTGTTCTGTTGTAAAACTGCAGAAGTGTTAACTTGACACAGGTATTCATATAATTATGTTCCTTTTGGTTGACATGTGCCTTTGTGAATGACTAGATTTTTCATTATTTTAATAAAGAGTTTCTTTTTTATTTCAAATTACCTCCTGCATACACATATTTTATAAACTGCTGGCTATATGAACACTTCAAATTTATGCTGTTGTCATAGTGATTGCACAATATTTTAACACACTTATCTTAAAAGTTGACACAAACTACTACTTTGTTCTGTGTATTTGATTAGAACTAATTATATGTAAATCAATGCTCTTGTGTAGTTAACTTCTTAAATTACACATATGTAAACTATTGTGTAGTTATCTTCAGAAATTACGCATATGTATGCTCTTGTGTAGTTAACTTCAGAAATTACACATAATATTTATGTTCTGTACCATCGACTGTCAAGAGAATAAGGACACGTACATCTGTCCACACCAGCCTAACAAGCTTCAATAGATTGGTATGTGGGCTCACAGTGATTGGTTGTGTAGCTATCTGACGTACACATTTTGTATGCTGGGAACCAATTCCAAACAATGACGATGATGCTGTCTGAAATGTTAAAAATAGCAACACTAAGTAAGTAACGCCTTTATTTTAAGAGGCTTGCACATGCAGTTTCCCTATCTTCTATGTGGGCCTCAGCTGATGTACACAACATAATTACAATATATTAACAGTTAATATATACACAACATATACACACAAACGTCAAATTGAAATAGATCAATTAAAGTGAAGTAATGAGTAATCCAGCATGAAGAGGAGACACACTTTAAAACGACATCTTTCTCACTCTATTATACCATCAAAAAAATATAGGCCAGTCATTTTTCAAGCTAGTTTTATACCAGTATTATTATAAAAGTCTATCTTAAAAAAATATTTTGGACATTTAACTTTGAAACAGATCTAACATTAATAAGAACAAGTCGGAATCATGACAACTTATATAACTTTGTCCGTGTTTCAATTTTTTTACATGTATTGATGTAATATTCAATTTCAGAACTCATAAATTTTGATTTCAAAATATGTTGCGATTTGAAAATTTTATCCATGAAATATATGTCTGCAGGTATATTTCAGTTACAAATCAAAAGGCGAACTTTAATTACAGTCCATGATCAAAACAAGAACACTGATTGAAAAGTTTATAATATTATAATCTAGAAGAGATGTTTAAGTGACACTAGATTTTCGCTATTTTGCTCAGGGTACATGAATCAAAATCATAACCCAGTCTTCACCTATGACACTTGAAATGTCTGAATTATATAACAACACTCACCTGCCAGAACTTCAATTTTTGGTCCTGGTGTGAGAATGTAGCGAGGAATTTCCCATCGGGAGACACAGAGGCCGCAATAACTGGCCCAGCGTGTGCTTGTATAACTTGACATTTGGAATTCTGTTTCAGCTCGTAAAATGCCAATGTTCCATTTTTGGCTCCTACCCATATCCGCTTAGTCTGTGTACAGCATGTTACCATACTGAATCTATTAATAGAACAAAATATATAACATACTTGAAGTCATCCCTTATAGCTGCCATTATTCTAGATAGCAGTTTCTGATGAGATTTACCCTAAAAAGCTAGCGATTCTAGACACTATTAATTATATCAAGTAATGACAATACATGTATTTCATTTATAACAAATTAATTGATAAAAAGATTAATAGAGTTAATAAATTAAACTTTTATAAGAATAATAAACAACATTGTAAACTATATAACATATAAAGTATATACCTGCAAATTGCTGGAAATAATTCTTGTAACCCTTTTGCTTTCAGCTGACTAACATCTAAACAGTGAATAATAATCTCCATAGCCTGAAAGTTCATAAAATATACATCGTATAACATACTATCATCTCACACATGATACTTGTCATGAACCAATTTAAGACAGTGTCATAACAAGATAAAAACTTGATGGCTTTCAGAGAAATGCCTAAATGGTTAGATTACTACACATATGCGAGTTCAAATCCTGTCTGACTGTGAATTCTTTCATATGTGGATGCTACAGAATATTAAGGCTCTACTTGAGTGCCCATTTTGGTTTGACATAATGCACAGCTGGGCATTTAACATTGAAGTCTTTCTCCACAAGTATCCACCAGTTAAAGCTAGAACATTACCCTATGACCTTTAAAGTGTCATAACTAACAAGTTACAAGTTAAACCTACAACCAAACAAAACAATTTACACAAATGAACTAAAATTCTCACAAACAAAAACATCATTATACAAAGTGTACTGTACTGTAGGCATTATTATTACCTCCACAATCTGGTCAGCAACATCTGACGGCATCTTATCAACAAGAAGTTCTACAACTCTGATTATCTCAGGTTTTGATTTCACTAATACAGAGTTATGTGGATTGGAATGAAGCTGTGACTGGGTGTTTTGTGTCAAGGCATGGTTATGTCTAAAATATATGAAACAAAAATACAGAATACTTAACTACATATAAAATTCTTAAATTTGATAATTCTATTTTGAGACAATACACGAAAGGAAATATAATTAATTAAAGAATTTACAGAAATGGTTGTAATGCACTTTACTTGTTAATCACATTCTCACTTGATACAAAAGAAAGACATACTGACCTAGTGACCTCCCTTGCCATGGTTATTATAAAGGTCGCAGGCCGAGCTGTTGCAATAAGAGACAGAGCATGTCTGGCAGTTCTACAGGCGTCTGCTGCAGGACTCAAAGGTAATCCAAATGTTACACTGAAATCATTTAAGCTAAACTTATTACTATATCTTAATTGGCTTATTTTCGTAAGAGAGATATATTGTTCGTTAAGGAACCCAAAGGTTTTTTTAAGTTAAAATAAGGAACCAAAGGTAAAAATGTATTTTAACTTTAAATACTATCATTCTAATAACGTTTCTCATATTAAAGGATACAAACTACATACATATAAAAATACATTTGTAATATTAAACATTATGGACGAAAGACCTAATTGAAAGTTTATGCATGTGTATGTATATTAAATATTGATCTTAAATAATAACAAATTCAATTAAGCTTCATTATCTTAATTTATTGACACAATCATGATAAACTGGCTAGATATACAGTCATGTTATTTTACCTGGGAACAAGTCTTTCAGACCCTATACACAATTCCAGGAGACCAAGTAAAATTGCCGAGACATCTAAGTATGGCTCCCACACAGGAAATCCTCGACCAATCAAATCAATCGCTGCCCTCCTAATTGGTGTGTGGGCTGGTAGCTTCTTAGATGGTGGGTGTTGCAACAAGAATGTTAAAGCCTTGCCTATTTGGATAAAAAATATTTGATTTTGTCAGTTTGACCAGGGTAACCTTTCTTTATCTGAGCCACAGAAATTATCTAATTTCACTTTCTTTACTAAAAGAAAAGCATCAGATGCCCTTCTGTGCATGAAATTTTAACAAGGGCAGTTACCAACAACATTGTTATTATTCATCTAGCATTAATGAACCTTGTTTCTTTGTCAAAGAAATGTCACTGAACAAATAAGTATTTGCTGTAAATGAGCTTAGAATAAAAACACAAGTTGTCAGTTGGACAGCGTGCTCGACTATTCTCAGTGCTTTAGAGTAAAATAGCATGGATAACATAGAAATTCAAAGTTAAAAAAGGGCCAAAATTCAGTCAAAATCCATGTTTCAGTTATGGGCCTTGAACAGTGACCTCCTGCTATGCTCTCAAAATAAGTGTGTGAAGTTTCAACCTGTCCCTTTCATTAGTTTTGGAGTTACAAACTTGCAAACAAAAACTTAACAAAAGTGTGACTGTGATTGTGACACTGATCCCAGGGTGAATACAATACTTCTCCCTATTCTTCGAATAGTCTATATAAAAAATCCATGTTTCCATTGATATATGTGCAACATGGACACTGTTTATAACAAATAACATAATACTTTTTATATAACTATGTTGTAAGAAAAATATTAGAAGAGATAATCTTACTTGTATGATGAGCCAAAGAATAATTTGACAGTGTGAAACCCTCTAATCCTTTCTTTTTTGGCTTGCCATCATCTAGTCCACGTCTAGTAGGTAAAACTTCATGACCAAACTCTGCTCCTAGAACTGCTAACATGACAATGGCTGTGGCCTGCTTCCTACGACTTTCAAATGACCTTGATGGTTTGTGTAATGGTGAATCTCCTTTAAAATCATAGAAAACAAAATTTGAAACATTTTGTTCCATATAATGATCATAGTCATGATTAAAGGCCCATTATGCCCCAGAAATCAGCAATGTCTTAAAAGCTTTTTGTTTTTGGTTTACTTTAAATATTTCTGAAAAGTTACTTATTCACTTATTGCCTGAACCTTTTCTTTCGTTTGTTGCTTTTTGGTAACTAGTGAGGTATAAAACATGCTTGCATACACCATGATAACACTTTAAAACATATATTCAAATGAACAAGCTTTCGACTTCAATATATCGTCAATATCCAGCTTTCGATATATATATGATATCAATACAAAATTTTCAATCAATGACAGCCCTATCATTTTATTGACTACTCAATATCTGCACATAATACATACATTAAACTCACCTCCTAAATATTGTTCAGTATCGTCTTCATCTTCGTCCTCACCATGACTAGAATGACTATCTGTACTTAAAATACTCAGCTGGGGGTCCACGTACGTGGGAAGGAATGGTGACCAATCATCTACGACAGATTTTCTGCCATCGGGACCTATTCTACGTAATTCTGCTAACAGCAGTGCCTGTGCCGCTTCTCTTATCTATGAGTATAGTTTTTATATTGATATGATGATATACAGAGAATGTGATATTTAATTGTAAGAAAATAGAGGAATATATTCTGATTAATACTGTTAACAAATATTGTTAGGTAATTTATCTGAAATATTTTAGAGAAAAGATCAATCAGTAAGATTGCTTTCAATGTAATGTGTTTTAACAATCTGACTTAAGTTCAGATATACCTATTTCTAATTGTGTAGCGTTATTTAGAACTGATTTTAATCAGATTGGTGTTTAAAAAGACTATCACTTGATGTTACTATATATAGAATCAGTGAATGATCTTATCTGTAATATCATTGTCACATCACTGAAATTTTTTATTCAAAGGCATCTTATCAGTTTTTGTAACTTTAAATTGAGATGATGTTCTAAATCTTGTTTTCTAAAGAATTCAAAATTAAGCAAGTTTCAAGTTGCTTTTTCATCACTTTAAGATAGCTAAGATCTGAGATATAAAGAAATTTTCTATGCTTGAATTCAGATTCCAGGCATTTGATTGGTCAGAAACTGGCATAGTATGAATATGCTGGGAGTCAAGACAGAACTCATGAAAAATGTTTTACAACGGTTGAACCTCTAGGTCTGGCCTATCAGACTGTTTTTTCTGATTACAGGATTTTAATTGAATGCACATTCTGAGCTAGTTTCTGATCAATTAAATACTTCAAATCGGAGTTTAAGCTCAGAAAGTTTCTTTATACCTCAGACCCTGGCTTTTAATCATTTTAGTCTTTTAAACATCAGAAGCCAAGAGAAACTTTAGAAAAGGTCACAAACCTCTAAGCATCTATCTTGCCATCTTCGTGCCAGCATTTCAAGCTGTGGGGAGAAATACTGGCCAGAATCCACGAGTTCAGGCAGCAATACACAATGATGTGCTGCTAACAGACTCCAACCTTGTTTAAACTGGGCCTGTTGTAGTATAGCAGCATCTCCTGTATCATCATCACTACCAGCAGAACTGTTGTCCCCCTCACTCACTAGAATACCGTGCACACCTTGGAATGATTTTCTACTGCAAATCAAACAATATTCTAAAATATACAGAAAACTTACAATATATTTGCTACCTTAAGAATTAACCTCTGGAAATAAAGGCTATTTTTTTTTATTGAAAATATAAAGAAAACTAAAGAATAGTTTTAATCTTAAACTAGTCCTTTATTGAGAATTAATCCTAATTAGCCTTTAGTCAGATGACAACAGAATCTACCAAAGCAACAAGTACAGACCAAGATCAGCCCCGCGCATTCGTGCTGTCTGATCATGGTCGGCACTGTTTGCTTTTCAGTCAAAATATTCCCAAAAATTGATGAAAGGTTTTGTTCAGATTGAAAGATGGACAAATTCAATTAAAGCATGTCAAGGGTAAAAGGATATTAAGTTATTCTATTTCCTACACCTAAGAATGAGATGTGAATAAACTGATTGTCCAATAACAAATATAAGCAAAGATCAATCAAACAAGACATTTCTTTTAATGTCAACTTCTCATGCAGTTAACTGACCGCTTAAGTCTTAGTATACATAAATATCAAAGTAAAATCATCAAATAAAACAAAGTCAGCTGAAGTGGAAAATGGAGATAATGAGGGAAGATCAAAATACAATATTTTAAGACTTAAGTTTCCCTGATTCTAGAATCTTGATAAAAAAAGCAATATATCAGGAATTAAGTTTCCCTATTCTAGAATCTATATATTTTACCTTCTTTGTCTTTGTACAGGTTTAGGTGACTTAAAGGTAGCATGATTCATACTCATCAATGTATTGGCTACAGAGATGACACTGAGTAGATGCTGGGTGGTAACAGCACTGGAAATCTGCCATCTTGCCTTCTTTGTAAACATACATATCTCCTTCTCTATCTCGGCCTGAATGTCAACTTGTTGTGATGATCCCTCTTCTCCTTGACTAGAAAAACTCATCAGGTCTAACTCACTACCTGGTGTCATCTTTAACAAGAAATTCAGAAAACCTTGTTGGAAATTTAAAAAAATCAAATTTTTATTTAGAAAACTATGAATGAAGAATTCAACTATTAACTGGTATATTTGAATATAAAAAAAACAATTTTACAGCTTTGCTGATAAAGATAGCAGAATGTAGCACTTGCCAACAATTTCATGCAGAGAGCATAGTAAAACAACAAATGGTCTGAAAGATAGTTAGATAGCTTCCTTCTTAAAACGTTTATTCCTTTTAGGGTGGAAAACTACCCTGTATAATACTTTCCACTTCAGACTTTATTTTGACAACACACCTACAAGTAGCCTATTAATTTAGGTAACAAACACAAGTAAACTCAAATCAACAAATGTCAACAAAATCATTTCCCTTACCTCTGACCTTCTCTGCTGTCTCAGTGTTGCCCTTTGATTGGTTGTTCCCATGGTAACTGTTGAATCACTTTTTGAACACACACCTTTATGCCAACCAGGTAACATCAGAGACATATGCCCTTCACGTGATATCAGTCCAAATGAAATTGGCGACTTAGGCTTTAACAAACCTAGTTTATTTAAACACAGTTTGTCCAAATCTGGATCGAGTCCCCATGCATGTAACATTGACATAAATAACTGAGCTATTTCCATTGTTAAATTAGTAGCTTTGAGGTTAAGAGGCTCTGGTCTCTTTTTCCGCTGACTGGGTCCAGGAGAACCGAGTGGGGAACCAGATAAAGACTGTTTTCTCGATGGACTGGGGCTGGGAATATTTGGGTTTATTGGTTGAAATCCATGGGCGTCTGCTCCAGCTTGCAGCTTCTGGCCTAAAGTGTCTGCCGTATCCTTCACCTTGGCAAAGATTCCTGTAATAAGGATCATTTCAAATTGTTAGACCTTGTTCAAGGAAATGTACATGATAACAATTTTTTTTTTATTTTGAAAATTGAAATTAAGTTACATTATCTAAAATTAAAGATTATGAGTATCATGCTCCTAGTAATTAAAGATTTTGGACTTTTTTTGAACAACATGTTACTTGTAAATAAAGATTTTGGACTTCTTTTGAATATTATGTTCCATGTAAATAAAGGTTTTGGATTCCTTTTGAACATCCTGTTCCTTGTAAATAAATATTTTCAACTTCATTTCAACATCAAGTTCATTGGAAATAAAGATTTTGGACTTCTTTTGAACATCATGTTCCTTGTAAATAATTATATTTTCAACTTCATTTGAACATCAAGTTCCTTGTAAATAAATATTTTGGACTTCTTTTGAACATCATGTTACTTAGAAATAAAGATTTTGGACTTCTGACACTGATACATATTAGTTGATATATTTGATGTTTTACAGAGAGATACATGTATAAGAAGAGATGATAAACCTGCAATAGTAGGAGGGGAATCTGAACCATCATGTGACGCTTGACGTCTATCTGACAGCAGCGTTGACAACCCTTTCGCTTCTAATTCTCCAGGTGACATTGTGGCAAACTCATTGGTTAACAATTGTACTAAAATAAAAGATTTTGTTGTATAAATCTAAAATCTCATCAATAGTTCTTATTCCTTAAAGGTCCATTATACCCCTGAAATGCTATCATTGTGTTTCTAAAAATTTTTTTTTTTTATTTTTGGTGTCTTATACTTTCCAGAAAGTTACCAATTGGCTATTAACATGAACTATCTTTTGCTTCTAGTGCTTTCTGGCAATTAGTACAATAATAGTGATTTATTGTTTTGTAGGGAAGTCAAAATACTAATTATTTTACATTTTGCTACTTTTAAGACAAACAATTTCACATTTGGAAGTCCTT